>NW_028231465.1:0-12830 GCF_043228905.1 Azolla caroliniana | reverse complement strand
TTCTACTAATGAAGAGGAGTATTGGGGAAGAACTCCTAAAAGGAGAGAGAGAGAGAGAGAAAGAGAGAGAACAAGAAAGACATATTGACGTCTTCTAAGACCAAAATTGGCCCATGAGACAATTGGTTACAACAAAAATGGGGTATTTACCCATTCATCGAAAGTAAAAAAAGAAGAAAAAAAAGAGCTTAAGCTAAACAGTTCTAGTAAAAAGAAACATTTTCTATAAGGAAATGGCTTTATATTAGGCCTAGTGTCATTTCCATCCAAGTATTTCGAAAAGAAGCGGGAGGTCAAAGGGTTTCACTGTGGATGTAGCCCGTGGTCCAATGTAAAAGGTAGCCCAACCATAGCTTCTAAGCGGCGTAGCTCACGTTCCTTTATCTTCTTAATCGTTTCTACTCCACGTCGAGTGGCTTTGAAGCCCAACATAAGAGGGCGTTTGTTTGTTCTTTGCATTTCCGCTTCATCAAGAGAGAGGCCGAGTGGTGTAGGTGTGACCACATTCATCGTCTCCCCTTGTTCCTAAAAATTACATTAGTTACATAGAGAGATATTGAAAATTGACGGGACACCAGTTGCGATTGTCCCACGAGCAACCATCTCTCCCTCCTCTCATTGCCCACATCTGTATATACATACATATACCACACATGCACACATGTGTATACACATATTGATATAATACATATACAAATGTAGTACTATATGGAGAATGTAGTATATACATATATATGTAGTATGTGTATATACATATACTACAACATATGTATTACATGTATACTGTACTACTACATATGTATATATTGATATGATTTCACATAACACATATGTATAGGTGGACCGTAGCATAGTACGTAATATACTCGAATGCATTGGCAAACAGTCATTTTCATATGAACGAATACGAATGAGTATGTTATCAAAACATTCTTATGTTTTTTTTTTTAAACACTTTTTACCTTAACTTTCTTACCTTAGAAAACAATTTACCTTATAATAAATATATGTATAATGAATACAAAAGTATGGTAATATACCATACGTTGAGGGTGTTTACCATACTCGAATGATTGAAGCATTATCGAATGCGAATACCCGTATGGTACGTATGGTTCACACTATGGCACTGTCACTGTAGTATATACATATAAATTATAATGATATATGTATATGCCTTTGGAGAGAGAGAGAGAGAGAGAGAGAGAGAGAGAGAGATGGAGTTCTGAATTGTCCTCTGCTCTAACTCTCCAATGGAACCAAGCACTGTTCTTCCTCCTCCTCCTCCTCTCCGATCTTTCCTCAACCATCACTTCAGATCGGTAGATGACATAGCCAACGCCCCTTCTCTTCTCACACGTCTCTCCGACGAGCTCCGCGAGTGCCAGGACCGCCTCTCATGTCTCCATGCCTCCACCGCAGCTGCCCTCTCCGCCTGGGCGGGCACATCTTCTTCTGTGGCATCCTCCCTCTCTTTGGTTGAGCGGAAGTTGCTGGAATTTGAAGGCAGAAGCTCCCCTACTTTTCTCACGGAGAATTCCGATGGCGGTGATCTCTTTGGTCGCCTCCCTGTTCTTGCTGCGGAGGTTGCCAGGGTCGAGCGCGTCCGGCTCTATGCAGGTAAGATCTGAATGATAACAATGGCGATTGGCAATGGTGGTGGTGAGCAGGTAAATTCAAGAAGAATGATTAAGAGGAATTCTTTTGCACTTTTAGATTCATGAATGATGAGCAGATGCTTATTTAATTAGAAGAAAGAGAAGAAATAAATTTTTGATTTTTTTATGATAGATATGATGAGTATGAGAGTAATGGTAGGAAAAACCCAAGAAGTTCAAGAAGAAGATGATGATTAAGAAGAGAAGCTGCACGTTTATATGATAAATGTGTTAAGTGCTTATGCATACCTAAACTAGGAGAAGGAGAAAGTAAAGGGAAACCATGTATTTCTATGGTAAATATGTGTTCTTTATCATACACAACTAAATAAGAAGAAGAGAAGGAGAAAGTATTGATTTTTATGATAGGCTTGTAATGAGCATATACATAAGTCATTAAATTTGGAGATAATGAAGGGTAGCGTAGGTCCTCAAGAAGAAAGACGAGGGTGAGGAGAAGAACTTGTTGATTTTTATGTAGATGTATTAGGAGCATATCCATAACTAATTAGATAGCACTCAATCAAGGGTAGATAGAGTAGGACTAGCCTACACAATCAATGAATCATTTTTGGAGTCTGAAGTAATGCTAACGGCTAGTGGCCTGCATAATTAGTTGAAGCAAGTTCTGAAGAAACTAAGAAGAGGATTAGTTGCTTTTTATAATAGTTCATCATTCAGTTATCATGACAAATGATGTCCTCATTGACCAAAACTAAGTTAAATAATATATTTTTAAGCTTCCTGATTGGAAGTCTTTATGGAATAAACAAAATATAACAAAATGGTATAAAATTCCTACAAAAGTTCATAACATTCTTATGATTTTCGATCAACTCATGCTTGAAAAGGGAACTCCATTGACTAATACAATTTTTTCCCCGGAATGGAAATGATTTGGACATAGAACCTGGGTTTTGCATTTACATAAAGGGCTTGATATCCCTTGTGCAGGGTCTTTGTGTATCATTCCTCAATCTTATGTAATTAATCAGTTATCGCATCGTCATGAGTCATAACAGAATGAGACCATGATAACTCCTCCCTTGGAGAATGTCCAACTACTAATCGCAGGATTTCCATCACAGAAACAGCACTTCAATTGGAAGCTCTTGTTGGCGATCTTGAAGATGCAGTGTCGGCAGTTGTCATCGGAACTCCGAGAATCCAACTTCCAAGGAAAATGGGGAATTCACCGGCACCAGAGGTGAATGGACAGAATCTTTTGTTCATTCATGGGAAACTTCATTTTGTTGTGATGCACAGCTTCACATTTGCAAATTTTATATGGGAAAATTCTAATGGCTGACGTTTCTTTATTTAACAATCAAGACACGGCACAAAAAACCACAACTATTTTTGTGTTTGAAATATAGGATTTATATTAACTTTTAGAAATAGGCTTCTTATGTAGAGAGGCAACTCCTGCAAACATGTTCCCCAATGTTTAGGAAGTCTCAGAAATTATGTAAACACATAAAACATCTGGTGTAATCTCTAGTATTGTGAAGTATACATTCAGGCCTCGTAGCCACATTTCATGTTTGTTGATTGAGAGAATTTTGAGAGCCATGATCATAATGGAGGCTTGTGGTATCCCAAAAGATGTGTCGAGAGCATGTACATATGTAACAAGGAATTGGAAAATTTTCGGCATTGTCAATTTGTTCCAAGATCTGAAGTAACACATGATTGTAGAAGAGCGATACTCTCTCCCTCCCTTCCTGAAGAAAGAACCATGATGGCCAAAAATGAAAATTAGGATTACTTATTTGCATACAACTTAGAAAGTAACTCAGGAATCATCGGCAAGTTTAATATCTCAATTCATGTTGCAGATGAGTTGGTGGGAAATGAAATCCTCAAATGAGTAGGATGCCCTCTCTTGAGTAGTATGAACCCCATTGTTAGCGCACATTGATAAATAATTAAATGGCCAGTACATCTGTACAGTGATCAAGTACCTCTATAAAGTTCAATATGATTGACTTGGTGTAACAAAAGTAGACTGTGCAAGGAGAATAAAACTTTTAATATCATGAATGAAAGAATGCAATCCCTTCAAACGATGTATGTGCCTAGAATGCAACCCTCAACTGCATTAGAAGGGTTGTGATGTGTCAACATTTGGATCTTTATGTTTTAAGATCATTTGCTGGACATACATATGCCTTTTATTTTCTCCATCTGCCTTTACGCCCTCACCTTTTGCCATAAGCTTCAACCAATCAAAACTTTACATTAGTGCATGTAACATTGAAGTATACTGAAATTATATCTACTCATTCATTCCTATCTTTCCTATATGACTTCCAACTAAACTAGTCCTTCAGACTTACTTGAAGCAGAAAAACTCATGTATACAAAACTCTCCTTTAACTATATGCATTTCTTGTAACACATGCATTTCCTTAAAAATGAACTATAGCTATAAGCTAATGATGTGGCCGTTCGTTGCAGGTTCTTATTGATCTATCCAGCAAGTTCTCTTCAGCAATAGCTTCTCTTCAAAAGATAGAGGATGTTATTGGTGAGACAATAAAATCCTGGCCACAGTGGAAGAGGTTATTAGTGGCAGTGGATATACGAGTGGACAAAGCTGTGGCTTCCCTTAGACCATCGGCAATTGCAGATTATAGATCAAAATTAGCAGAGATCAGGTGGCCACCACCACTTTCTGTAGGAGTCATTCAAGAGGGTGCTCATTCAGATTTGAAGACAGAGAACCCTCTTGTCAAGCTAAACGGTGAGATGAAACAGAAATTTGAGAGTAGTTTTGTATCGTTATCGGCATTGCAAGCATTGCAATGCCGCCGTAAGGCTAGACAAGCAATAGAGGTCTCACATAAAAGCCCAGGAAATGGGAATTATGGACATGATCATGAAATATTGTGGGCAATCGAGGAGATGATGGCACTCATTAGTTCAAGGGCAGCTGTCCATTTCCTTAAGTGGTCTGAGAACCCAGATCTTATTTTTGGCTTAGCTTACCAGGTAGCACAGCAACATGTAGAAATTATTGATACAGTTCTACAACCTATGCTAGATCAGGTCAGGCTAGCTGGTTACTGCGTGCGAGAGGAATGGATATCTGCAGTAGCTGTAATGCTTATGAATCATCTTCGATCCCACACTCTGCCTGAGCTTGTGGAGAAACTTTCAGATGATGTGAAAGGCAAGGAAGAATCATCATTTTGGCTTCACATAGTAGACCTGGCAATATCCTTTGATAAGAAAATGCACAGTCTTTCGTCGAAATCAATAGGTCCTTTAGCATCGAAGGTGGAATTGGATTTCTTTGATGAAGATGCTGCTGGTCTTGAATCGGTTATAAAATGTGTGACTGTTTTGGGAGAACGGAAAGAATGGTTAGATCTGTGGAGTCAATTAGAGCTGGTTGATGCCCAAAGGAAACTTAATAGAGAACTACAGGAGGAAAGAGCCTGGTCTCACTACAACCCATCTGATGTAGTCAGCTCTGCAGTTCAAAGAACTTCCTTTGAACAAGAAGACTACAGGCACCCACAAGGTGCAGAGGCAATTATGCTTAGGATGTGGACACTTATTAATCGATGCAGAAGTCTTCCTAGAGAGGATTGGAAGCTTGAATTCATTAGAAATGTGGGGTCTCCTTTTGTGAAAGACTTCTTGGGCACTCTACTACAAAGATGCCAAGAAGCCGAAGCTACAACTGCCCTCTCAGAGGAGGGTGCGGTAGTGAAAGTTGTTTCTTGCATTAATGCTTCATGCTATTGTGAGCATAAACTACTAGAATGGAGTGAAGATGTCTTCTTCCTAGATTTAAGGCGGCTTCAAATCTCATTGGCAGACAATCAATGCAATTCAAAGATTAGTGGTGTGAAAGTGTTGCAATCTGGGGAAAGCTTGGTTTCTGTACAAGGTTGTGTTTTCGATGAGGAGTTATCATGTTTAGTGCAGTTTAAGAATGAGTGGCTTCAGAAGGTTGTATCAGCAACAATAAGAGCATTTGATGCATGCTGCCAGGACTACCAACGAAACAAGAAACGATGGCAAGAATATAAACATAGCTTGGACATAGTTGATACCACAGTCTCATCCAGTTTTATAGATGCCCTTGCTATGCTTCAGTTAAGGGTGAGAATGCTCAGCAGTTGCCTTGGAGGAGTGATATTTGTAGACTTTTGGCGTGGTTTGGCTTTAGGCTTGGATCAGTTTTTCCTAAATTCAGTAATTCTAGGTGGGGCACGATTTTCGGAACTTGGCAGTACACAGCTTGCTTGTGATATACATGCTCTCTTCCAAATTTTCAGACCTTTTTGTGTTAGACCTTCAAGCTTCTTTCCAAGCTTGGGTGACACTGTTATATTGCTAACTATGCAACAAGATGATGTTCTGCAATTGCAGCAGAACTTATCAGGTTCTAGCTGGGGTTTCCGAGATCAAGGAGATGAAGATAGATCAGCAAGATTAAAAGAATGTGGGTTAAGATGCATTGATACAGGATTAGTAGCTAAAATACTATCTTTGAGAACCTTTTCAAAGACTTAACTTAGTAGCTTAGCTATACATTGAAAAGTGCGTATTTTGTAGATGCCTTGATACAGGATTAGTAGCTAAAATACTATCTTTGAGAACCTTTTCAAAGACTTAACTTAGTAGCTTAGCTATACATTGAAAAGTACGTATTTTGTATCATAGTATAAGCCTCTTTTTTAGTTTTATAAATTCAGAGAAACAAAGATTGCTGTCTCATGCACATACAGAACCATAACCGACAGATATTCATGCTTACGTATTCATTTTCTTTTAAATTTGAAGGGTAGTTTTAAGAGGACACACTTTCCTTAATGATCTAGAATTGGAGTTTTGCGTAAAGAATGCCATATTAGGTCATGTAATAGGTTGTGATGTGAAGATGGCAATATCCACAAAGCAAACTTGAATGAACAGTTTAGTGATGTGCAAATGTGGTTATTGAGTGTCCATCACTAGTGAGATCTGCAAAGCCCATGCATTACATAAATGGATTTGTATAGTGAACAAGTGATGCATAAGCCCATGTAAAGGATTGAGCTAGTAGGTACCAAGGAACATGTGTATGCTCACATTTTGAATTTCTCCAGTCTTAAAGACACATTATGACTTGTTGGAATCAAGTTTTGAAGATTTAGGACAAACCTATAAGGATCTATAATGTGTGGTTATTTGGGAGCTTTCAATGTTGGGGATATGTAAAGGGCATTAGGTACACTCTTTAACACCTATATGAAGGGCATTACTACCCTCATTATGCCTTCTATAGACACCATTGAGAGTCTATTGGTGAGGCTAAGCTTTCTTTTTCCCAAGGTATAACATACAGTAATATTCAATGGTATGGGACTTATTTGTGATGCAATGGAATTAATGGACGACAAAGAGAAGACTTATTTGTGATGCAATATATGAAATAAGAGGTTAAGGTGCAACAAAAAGTAGAGTTTAATGCTAAATCAGCAACTTAACTCCTCATGTGGTTTCTCTGTCTAACGCCGCTTTGCCAAGTGATGAATATGCTTAGTTGGTGTGGTGCACACCGTGTGCCAAAGGCAGCATAATATTAAAGTTTCTATTTTACTTTCCACGCATCATTAACAATTATCTGCATTATGATAATAAATGAAGAACAAAAAATATATAATTAATGGCAATTTTAGGAATAAAGACATACATAATAAAGGATTGTGACTCACGTGCGTTAATACTTCCTAGCATTTCTACATGCCTAATGCAATGTTCATACACACCATTTTAACCATTAATAGGTTTAAACTGGTAACGTCTGTAATATTATACATGGTGTATAGAATTCTGACTATCTTGCAAGAGGTTGCAACTCGTTACAATTTGCAAAATGCATTTGAATCGGTGCATGAAATATTTGGGTAGAATAAAATGGAATTTGCAGCCATCACTCCAAAGAAGCTTTCAAGAGATTGTAGCCTCTTGCAAAATCAGCGTTTTAGGCAGGTAATCAGTGGTTTCAGCAGGTAACACAACCTAGCAGAAGAAAAATATTTGCACAAACTTAAAGTTCATCATGGAAAGCAACATTGTTTATCACAACTGCAGATTTGGGCCGAAAATGCTCATCTGTGTCCACTTCTTCTATTTCCTGAAGTACATACCACAATTAGTACGCAATAATAGTAGGAGATAATAACCATGAAAGACGCTATATCACAATCAGCAAAATAGTTAGTAGCATTTGTTTCTTTGTGAACAAACATCTATTGGAAAGATAAAAATACCTGAACAACATCTGCTCCTCGCACCACTCGACCAAAAACCAGAAGTTTATCATCCAAATGTGGTATAGCAGTTGTAGTTATGTATAGTTCAAATCCCTCTGAATCAGAACGAGATTTTGATGTTGCTAGCGTAAACGGCTCATGCTTCAAACTGCATATATAGCACAATGGTGGAAACACTCTCTTAGTTCTCCCTACTTGGAAATGAAATAGCTAACCCATATTTTATACATAACACATGTATTTTATATATATACATATATATATTGTGTGTTAACTATGTATATAGTTACTCTATATATGCAATACTGTTCCTACTTCCAATGATCATACCTTGCTTCAAGTTCATCATTCAGATGACCAACTTGTGTCCACTCCTCCCTTGCTCCTGCCTTTTCTGGATCCCCCCCTTGAATCATGAAATGCTTGATGACACGATGAAAAGTTAAGCCATCATAGTAGCCCTTCTCACTGCATGAGAGCAGCAAATATTAACTGTCAGTATAACATGCAAATCAATTCAGTCACACCCTTCCAAATCCAATATCACTTTACAGTTTACCTATATTTTACGAACTGCTTCACCGTCTCCAAAGCTCCTTGCAATGAGAGCTGCACACTTATGGATCCTTTCGTAGTATTCAACACCTGTTTTCATTTGTGATGAAGATGTCTCGCAAGAAAGTCAGCATGCATTTTTCTGTGTACCAAATGATCATGAGTATAAAAAGCACCAAATTTTACCGCATAACGTGGCGCTTTACCCAGTTTATGTCCATGTCCAAATCCAAAGGTGTCTTCATCCTACAAGACAGCATTGTTAGATCACAGAACCAAAAATATCCTTTTATGAAGATTGTTGGCAACAGTATTTCACTTCAAATGAGTTGATTATAATATTTTCTAGGAGCCCAGCTTCAAGGCATAATCTTTAAATGTGATTAATAGCAAAATAATATTAGCATTACATATATTATGAAATGTATATGAAGCAAGTACAGTGTAATATAGTTCATTTTCTGACTAAAGGTGCCATCCTTCCAAGCTCGGGGGTACTTAGAGGAACAAAGTGTGTCACATCTAGACTAAGGAGGGATGTAACCGTGACACCCAAAATAGAACATGCCAGATCAGAACAAGTAGCTCCTCCTATTGACTTATTTGAAACATGTGAAAAATGACATCATGCTTGTTGACAAAATGATCGCCATCTGAGGTAGAAATAGTATGCATGGTGATGATCTCCAGAGCTTTTTGTGAAGCTTTCTTCAGGTATTTAGGAGAAATTTTGGTGGTTAGTCTATCTAGTTTTGGCTAGGATTGAGATAGTTTTAAGCTAAGGTTTGGTTACCACACATCTCAATAGCCATGTTCCAGCTTCCACAGGGTCAAAGATATATGATGAAACAATTCACTAATGCTGAAAAGGTTCTAGTTTTCACTGTTCAAGATGGGTGGTAAGCTACAATATGAGCTCTTTTATTGGCAACTGTGGTGAACCAGATGCCTACTATGAGCTACTACCTGCTTCAACTTTCTGAGCTAAGATTAAGATTTATTTGGATATATGATCCTAGTCATATACCATTTTTACAAGGGTTTTTTGATTAAACGAAATACTCCAGCAAGTTATAATACCAGCTTTAGGACTTGACAACATATGATTAAGTGCATTTTACGTCATTATTCCTGTGGTAGAAATGTAAGTTACTAACGTTCATTTTTCTCATCAGTTTGAGTTGTATTATGAAATAATCAGGTGATCATCCTTTGACTTGAAGTTGTAAATCTTATTCCAAACATTCTTTAGCTTTAATTCTTATCTAGCTGCTTGAAAGTTGAAACTTCACTATTTGTATCTCATTAAATAAAAGCAAAAGACATTTTTTGGGACAATTGAGATCAAATAGGATGTTTACCTCAAATAGAAATCGAGAGTCGACATGACCACCATCCCTAAGATCAACAAAAATAGTGTTAAAAAAATCTCTCCTCATTGGAGTGTGTGTGTGTGTATAGAGAGAGAGATCTATCTGTCTGTTTACGTAGATTGATTGTGCCAATATAGAAATCGTAATAACTTCAATCAAGAAATGTGAAAACAGGACAAATGTCAATATATTTAACTGTTAATAGGAGTGCTAATAAATTTTACGTTATATTATGTAGGAATGGCCGCCATCATCCATATACCTTCATATACAAGCATGTGTACATTAAACAACATGCTAAAGTCGTATCCATTAAGATGAATCTTCACAATAAAAGATTACCACTATTGCCTTTATAATAAGAAAATGTAAATCAAGTGAAAAACCTAAAACCACCAATTCCGTGGAATCTTCAGAACAGAAAGACATTACTATTTCTTCCACACCAAGGAAACGCACATCAAAGATAGACAGCTGAAAACTATCTGTTTTCTAGGAGACTCGTCACAAGAAAACAAGTCTAGGATAAACAATGGATCTGAATTCACAAAAAAAAGGAAAGCACTTGATGCATTTGAAGTCATGCATAGTACCGGATGCGTAAAAGTATTGACAAGGGGTATCGATGATGATGGCTCGTCCATGTTTTGCATACTATCTCTTTGTTTCATGTTTTCACGTGTTATTTCTTATTTGCGCGATTTTAAAAATCTAAAGCTTCGTTCTTTTTTTGTTTTTTTTTCTCTTTGTTTCCATGTTTTGCATGTTATCTATTTGGTTCATGTTTTGGGGGGAGGGTGTCAAATATAGCATACGGAGAAGCGAATGGAGTGCTTACTTGTGAGCTCTGTGTCTGTGGTGGAGGAGGAGGAGGAGGAGAGCAGAGAGGAGGAGGAAGGCAGAGAGGGATAAGACGGTGGGGACGCTGAGGCCACGAGCTGGGCCCTTCTTCTTCTTGCTTTGCTGAAGGAGAGCCTGAGGTTTGATCCTCGCCATGGCTCGAAAGTGAAAGAGCGAGCGAGAAAAGGACACTGAAGGAGGGGGGGGGGGGGTGGAACAGAGTATTCTCTCTGCCTTCTGAGGATTTGGATTTCTCTTCCTCTGCCCTTCTTTTTCTTTTTACAGAGGGTAACAGGTTTGTCACATCATCACAAGAGGGTATTCTGGTAATTTCCGAAAATTCAGGTGTTACGTAACAATCCACGATCCATCCCGGTGCTTCCTCCATGAAAAGTTGTCCCCTTCGAAACAAGTTTGCAATGTCTGCCTTTTTTTCTATCCAATGTCAATGAAGGATTGTGGGTGATGTTTGGCCTTGGCTTGTTGAGATTTGTGATGGTTGGACCCTCAATAACATGAGTCATTACTAAATAAATGGAAAATTCAAAGGTTTTTCTCTTTAGTTTTAATGAGTGGAGTGACAAAGGATTACAAGTTATTATCAAACGAGGAAGAAGTAGCAATTCCATGTTCATGTGTGTGATTGGATTCTCGAAACCCATAACATGAGGAAACCAAAAATATCATAGGGCCTTGTCTTTTTTTTACTCATTAGTGACAAAGGAATCGCTATAAGAATATCATGTTTCCTCGTTGGCTCGTTTTTCCCACTAGTTACTAATAAACAAATGTCTAGCTTCACTCACAACAACAAATTGGCAATGATAACATACTCTAATGATTACGTTTATATCATTACTAGCATAAGCTGCTAATAAACAAGGTGAAATGGCTTCCTTAGATTCATTTGTGATGAAATATTAGTGTGATGACAAAATAAGCTAGAAGTGTTCACCACACACAAAAGAGCTTAGAGGTGGAGAAACTAATTTATAATGGAAGTCTTCAAAGAGAAGGAACATACACTCGAGTAAAAAGAAATTCAATAACAAAAAGAAGGCTCAAATCAATAAATGGCTGAAGTATTAGATGAATATTTTCCGAAAAGAGGGTCATCGTGAGCGAGATTTTGAGGCTCATCTCTTGGAAGACAACGGAAGACAGTAGAAGGGGCATCCAATGTTCCCACTTATTGTTGTTCTTGCAAGTGGATTTTTAGTTAAGGGCCATTCATTATATGTAGCTACCAAGATGGGTGGAGATGAAGTTGATAAAATAGTCATCAAGAAGCTCAATAACTTCTCAATGTGAAAATATAGAATAATCAAGTTATTAATGGGATAAGGGTTATCGGGAGTACATCAAAGAGGGGAGGTGGGATTTAGATGGGTGTTGCAAAGTGTTCCATGGAGTGCAACATTTAGTTGCCCCAGCTTCGCTAACTCAGAAAACATGCAAGGCCTCGGCATTGGTGAGTGTGTCATGTGTATCTAAGATCACCTTCCCCTTGCCTACTCTTGGATAATGCCTTCATTGCCCAAGATATACTACCATTCCCTTTGGGCACCTCCAAAGAGCATTCACAATGTTGAGACTAAGTTGGGTCATTGCACGTCTACTTGGATATGTAGTGCAAAATTGTTGCCAAATTTTCGACATGAAAGCCGAAGATGAAGGACGAAGGGTTAGAAGATCTCCAAGATGATCCGTTGAAATGTCAACGATGTTGTTTGAAGCTCGAACATCATCAAAGATGAGACTAAGAGGCATCACTTTGTGACGAACTTCATCTTATCCTGGTTTAGCACATGCCATACCACACCTTCCACCATTCCTATTGGAGGGTAATATTTTTGAGCTGGCCTTGTATCAACCTTTCTCCCAATTGAGGTTTATCTACCCCAACTTTTGTCTCCTCTTACACTCCATTAGACACTTGCATCCCACTTACTAGTAGATTACTACCAAGTCAAGTGCTTTCCCTAGGTTTGCTAGAGATTCAAGGTGAATTTCTTTGTTGGAACCAACTACAATGGCTTCATAATTTTACCAATGCCACACATTCCAATCGGATATCCATACCAATGAGCTGCTAAACTGTAACGAACCCAAAAGAGGAGAGGATTTCT
>NW_028231464.1:0-12835 GCF_043228905.1 Azolla caroliniana | reverse complement strand
AACCCGGCTAAGTGCGTCTTCGGAGTCGCAAGTGGCAATTTGTTAGGCCACGTGGTGAGTCGAGAAGGAATCGCGGTAGATCCGGATAAGGTAAAAGCAATTCTCGACGCACCGGCACCGAATAGCGCAAAAGCTTTAAGCCGATTCCTTGGTCAAATAAGGTGGCATAGTCGGATGATACGGCACCTTGCCGACTTTGCGACACCATTGCACGCTGCTGTACATAGAGTACCTTTCCAATGGACAGAAATGGAGGAGGCAGCCTACCAAGCGTTGAAGGTCATGCTGTCACAAGCTCCGGTGGTGCAGCCGCCGGACTGGAGTAAAAGCTTTCACGTCTTCGTCGACGCGTCGGACGTAGCAATCGGCAGTGTTTTGATGCAACTCACGGAACCGAAATGGTATCGGCCGGTGTACTACGCAAGCAGGAAACTCTCGAAAGCCGAACGGAACTACTCTACAACGGAACGAGAGGCATTAGGAATGGTGTACAGCGTCACAAAGTACAGGCACTATCTGCTCGGACGAAAGTTCTCCTTCCACGTTGACCACTCGGCACTACTCTACCTGGTCTCAAAGGCAGCCCTGACAGGAAAACTCGCACGGTGGACGCTGCTATTACAGGAATTCGAATTCGACATTTTCCACCGACCCGGGGTGCAGCATGCGGTAGCAGACTACCTGAGCAGACTAGAATCCGGAGAATCAGGGGACGGCGTACAGGATGAATTTCCCGACGCCGAGCTGTTTAAGGTCACGACGGCACCGGCAACGGAGACCACAGTAGCGGACGAAGACAAATGGTTAACCGAAATGCATCAGTTCCTGAGCACCGGAGTTCCCCCGGAAAACTTGGACCGAGACGAACGGAAGAGGATGGCAGTACGGAGCAGACATTTCTGCTTGGTAGGAGACACCCTCTATCACAAGGGGGCAGATGGCGTATGGAGACGAGCAGTGCGGAGCGATGAAAAGGATCTGATCCTGAGGGAAGCCCACTGTGGAATTGCAGGCGGGCATTATGCCGGCGAAACAACAGCCCGGAAGATATGGCAGAGCGGACTATGGTGGCCTACTACCATGAGAGATGCCGTTAAGTATAGCAGGGAATGCGACCTCTGTCAACGACTGGGCCAACCCACGGAGCAGGCCCGGATGCCACATCACCCGGTCTTGCCATTAGAACCATTCCAAAAGTGGGGCTTGGACTTTGTCGGCCCCTTTAAGCCACCGGCAATGCGGACCGGAAATCGGTATATAATAGTGGCTACCGACTACTGCACCAAATGGGTAGAAGCAAAGGCACTACGGGACAACACGGCGGCATCCACGGCCAAATTTTTATATGAATGCATATGGTGTCGGTACGGATGCCCGATTGAGCTGATCAGTGACCAAGGAGGACATTTCCTCGGGCAGGTGGTGGAAAGTTTGACGTCATTCTATGCGGTAGTACACAAACGAAGCACTCCCTACTACCCTCAAGCCAACGGATTAGCGGAATCAACAAACAAAACGCTACAGAACATCCTTAGAAAAATCGTCAATGAGAACCGGACCGACTGGGACACGAAGTTGCAGAGCGTGCTGTGGGCGTACCGAACGGCGTACAAGACTAGCATCCGGACGACCCCGTTCCGACTGGCATTCGGCTTGGAAGCAGTCATGCCAGTAGAATTCCAAATTCCTAGCTTAAGAATACAGGTTAAGGAGCGGTTAAGCGAGAAGGAATCCGAACGAATCCGGCTGAAGATGCTGTTAGAACTGGAAGAAAATCGAATAGCCAGCCTACTACAGCTAGAACTAGAGCAAAGGAGGAGGAAAGCCTTTGTAGACCGACATCGGCGCGGTAACGAAAAGGAATTCGAAGTCGGGAAACCAGTATTGCTGTTCCAGACACGGATGGGGAACATGCCGGGGAAATTGCGATTTCGGTGGACCGGACCATTCTGGATCACAAAGGAGTACAATGGGACTTACCAGCTCGGGACGTTGTCAGGAGAAGTTGTGGGTAAATGGGCAAATGGGTTTCGCCTAAAACCGTATAAAGGGCACATGCCAGCTAACCCCTTCAAGCAAAACCCGGAAAACCCGAATGGCGAGGAACCGACACCGACGCGTAACAACGACGAGGAACTGACAACAGTGCACACCGACCCGAACATATCGGGGGGAACCGAACAATGATGAGGCACAGATTTTAAAAAAAAATAATAAAAAAATAAAAAAAATAAAAAAAATAAAAAAAATAAAAATAAAAAAAATAAAATAAAAAAAAAAAATAAAAATAAAAAATGATGACGTGGTGCTACGGTTAGAAATCAATGTAATGAAGGAAGTAGTTACAACCGTCACACGGGTGCACGAGCTATTTAAAGCGCAGAACGTGGGAGGCCGGTGTACAAGATTTAACACGCGCGGCAATCAAGGAGTCATAATGACAGACACATAGGAGATTCGACACGCGCCAAAGAAGCGCAGGCATGACACGCGGCAGCAAAGGACAGACATGCTATTCATGACAGAGCATGCGCAGGCGCCATAAATAGGACATACTATTCGAGGCAGAGGACGTGCAGACGCCGAAATTAAAAAGTAAGATGCTAATTATGGCAGAAGATACGCACGCGCGAAAAACAGGAAAAGGCGGCTCGAGGGAAACGCCACTATATAAAGGAAGAACCGGGGAAGGGTTCACTTTTTACGAATTTTCCCACAAGCAAACGCAGGCTCATAACAGCAAGATCCGACGCGGAGAACACCTACACCCCGACCTCAGACCACAGGCAGCAGCAAACGAAGAAGAAGCGATGGCACTGTCGGACGGAGCGCGACAATGGCTGACGGAGAACGGATTAGGAGGGCTGCTGCGGGTCGCTGATGCTCCACCACACAAGGAACCAGAGCAGGCGGCAAC
Organism: Azolla caroliniana; assembly: GCF_043228905.1. Taxonomy (NCBI): domain Eukaryota; kingdom Viridiplantae; phylum Streptophyta; class Polypodiopsida; order Salviniales; family Salviniaceae; genus Azolla; species Azolla caroliniana. The sequence goes on along the minus strand of NW_028231464.1, from coordinate 9,918 downwards.
AGCGGTAGACTTAGCAGAGGTCACTGAAGGAGCGGTACAAGCGCTCACAGGGATTTCGGAGGGAGGACTTCAAACAATAGAGCTACCCTCGAGCCAAATATTCTTCGAGTATTTCGGCGAATATTCCCTCAGCAGCAAGGCGTATCGCACACAGGGCGGAGAGAACCTGCTGTTCGGAGAGGTGGCCCGCGCCCTGATGGAGTATGGGTTCGTGAACCCTCGTCCGGCAGCCAAAGCCAAATACCGAGCAGCGATCGTCGCCGCGACATTCGAAGGCCTGCAGGTGGACTGGCTCCACTTCATCACCGAAGGACTGCAAGAGGCGATCAAGCACTTGGTGGAAGGGAAGAAGCCATGGTCCGGAATATCCCAATGGTTAACAGTGTTGGTCCCACCGGTGTCCCCCATCAAGCACAAGCAAAGAAGTCGGCAGGAGACTACCCCGAAGCAAACCATGAAACGCCGACGAATCCTAGAGAAACACACTCCAGGATGGACACAGGAAGAAGAACAGCCGCGGAAAGAAGGCTCATCTCGACAACCGCGGGAAGAAGACTCCTCCCGACAGCAACGGGAGGAAGGCCCATCACGACAGCCACAGAAACAGCAACAGCAACCGACCACGAAGAAGAAAAAGGCGGAGAAAGGCAAGGAGAAGCTGGCGAAGAAAACCAGCAAGAGACAAACCGACACCGAACCAGTAACGCTCGAATCGGAACCGGTACCAGTAAAGGAACCGATAGTCGCAGCGACGGAGGACGCCGAAACAGAGGAAGAGTCATCCGAACCGATGTTAATACTACCACCCAGGCAAGGGAAGGAGAAACGGGCGACAAGACCGACCCCAACAGCGGTCGGAACTCAACAACGGGCGGAAGAACCAGTAACCGGAACAGAAGCGACACAGGATGAAGGTTCGTCTGCACCAAAGTCGGCAGTACCGGAACCGACAGCGGCGGAGTTCGAAGAACCAAGGAAGGAACAAGCGCCGGAGCAAGAGAAGAGGCCGGAAAAACAGTCGGAGCTAGGTACGCCTGCTCACACCAACGAAGGCAGAACAAAGGCACAGTGGCTAAGGTGGGTGTCAGGGCAGTTGTCGGGAGTAGCAGACCAGATGGAGAAAGAGGAGGAGCAAAGGGAACAAGTAACTAGGACGACGACTAAAGATATGATCATGCTCCGGGCACAATTACATGGGCTGCAAGAAGAGCTAGCACAGGCAAAAGAAGGCAGCCGACAAGCGCAAGATGGCACCGAGCCGGTCGGGACATCAGAAAAGCAAGCCGAACCAGAAACGGAGAAGGCCTTGCAAACCGGCCCTGAGACCGAGAAGTTAATAGCAACTTTGAAAGAAGAATTACAGGCTCAGGAGGCATTGAGAGATAACGAAAGAGAGCAGCGGAAGTTGGTAGAAGACGACAGACGGCGAATGGAGGAAGGCCTTCGCCGAAGCAAAGCCACCAATGACCGACTACAAGAAGAAAACGGGACACTGCAAAAGGAAAAAGATAGGCTGCGCCGACGACTGGAGCAGGAAATCGAGCGGTTGCGAGAGGAACTCCGACAACAAAAGGACCGGGATGATCGGTTGCGAGATCAGGCGAACCGACGCCTAAAACAGAAGACGGAGGAATTCGACCGACTATGTAAGGATTATAAACAGGCCACGTCGGACATCAAGAATCAGGCAGCAACGTATGACCGACAGATAGAAAAGCTGAAAGAGCAGCTCAAGGAAAACCGCTTGGAATTGTCCAAAGCAAGGGAGGAAGTATCGGTGGAGAAGACCTTGACGTCGGAACAAAGAAAAGAGATGGAAGTACTTCGGCAGAAAGTAGGGGAGCTGACAAAGAGTTGGAACGAGGAAAAAGTGAAGGCGACTTTCGAAATCAACAAATGGCGGAGTACCTGTGACAAGCAAAAAGTCGACTCGGAAGCTCAAGCTCAGTTAATGGCCGACATCATCAAACGGATAAGGAAGGAAAAACAAGCAGCTTCGGAACAGGCTAAAGCAGGGGTTGACCGAATTAAGTTCATCATGTCAAGCTGGAGTACCCGAGCTCAGGCCAGCATAAATGAAAGCACGGAGAAACTCTGGAAGGAATGGGCACAACAGGCAGCTGAACTGCAGATACTCCGAGCTGATGCAGAAAATCGGAAGAAAAACGGAGATGGGTTCTATAAAATGGACGAAGAAAGTATCGTCAACATCCGGGAAGAACTGTCGGAGGATTTCTATGCTCTAGCAGAAGAACATCTCAAGGAAATCCGAGGGTTAGTAGAGAGGTTGGACGACGGACAGCTCGAAACCCAACTAGAATTGGAAGGGTACGAGAAGGACCGACTGCGACAGGAAGCCGAGGGACACACAACGCCGATCTCCATTAGTGAGGGCGAGCGACCGGCTGAAGAGGACCCAACCAACAATGTACCCGAGGAAGAACTTCCGGAGCAAGAGCAGGTTGATGCCGGGGATGATGCAGAGTGGAGACAGAGAAGTACCGAATCCGGGGAGGTAAGGACACAACCAGTGGAAACCGGAGAGAGCGATACCGGGAACGGAACGGAGGTGGAGCAGGACAGACCCAGACAGGATACAGAAGAAACACCGGTACCACCGGTACAAGCAGAGTCGGAGCAGCAAGATGCGAAAAGGCAGCCAATCCAATCGGACGTCGGAGACGGCACAGGCAAAACAACACTTGAAACCTCGGAGCGGAGTTTGCCTGATAATTTGAAGGAAGACTGAAGCCGGCTGTGGGTTCGAAGTGCAATGCACTTTCCCACGGGCGTGCCATGTGTTGGCCGGTCAGAGAAGGCAAATGGGAAAGCAAGGTCGGATCGGATAAATATAGAAATAGGAATAGAATTATTAGGAGGGACGGATCCGGTAGTTGTAACCGATCCGGATCCGAACCGATTCGGTTTCGGTTAACGGTTGCCTACCGAGCACCGATTGTAATCTGGCCGGATGCCTATAAAAGGATCCGATGTTTTGTAATGAAAGCGCGAAGAATTAATATAGTTTTGCTTATGCTGATTAATCTTGTCTTCGTCTGTGCTTAAGTGTAATTATCATACGCGTGTATTAACATCCTATCCCTACCACCCCTTTGGAGAAGTGTCGGATAGACACCTGTGTTGCGGCTAGTCCAGCCATACATACAACACTAATCCAGGTGAACAACACCAGTTACGGATTCTATAAGTTGAGTTCTTGTTCTTTTCCTCTCTCTTGTGTTCTTTTCTTGTGTTCTCTTTGCTCTATTATACTTGTCCGTGACACCATGTGCTTCTACTGCGGGAAGCCGGGGCACTTCCAAAAGAACCGCCGACACTTCCGGAAAGACAAAGGGGCTGACACCACCGATTCAAAGAAGAGTTTGGACTGAAATGGATCGGACCGGAGAGGTCCGAATCGGAAAGGAACGCCGACGATCGCGACAAGTGAAGAAGAACTACTGCTCATCACCGAGGAGAATGAGTTAAACCTTGTCGGCGACGAGGCAATGTGGGTTGTCGATTCTGGTGTCGTGAAGATCCATCACTACGTGCAGATTGTGAGTTGGAACCGCCGGGGTCCTAGACTGGAAGGACTCGAAGTTTGCACTAGCTTTAGCGAGAAAGGAATTAAGATAGATTGAAAGAGAGAGAGATTGAGATAAGATAGAACACTTGACTTTAGATTGAGAGAGATTAAGATTGAACTTTTGACTTTAGATTTGAAGAACAAGATTGATACATCAATTGGATAACGAATTTCTTACTTTTTATTTTCTTGATTAATACATCGCCCCCTTTGATCTTTTTCATCCACCCTTTTATAGATGCTCCCATGCATATGATATATGTGAGGGTACAAGACATGCATGTGATGCATGGAATGTAAAACTATAATGATAAAAAAAACATTTCTAAGAAATGACATAACATACTGGTAAGTCTATTGCCTCCTATCTTGGAGGTGTAAGGTTCAAGTCTTGCTTACATCCCTTTTAAAGCACAAAATACTATTAGGCTTTTAGACCAACTATACTTAAAACACCATGCACCGCGATCAACCGACCCGACCGATCCATCTGATTTGCATCCATTCGGTCTAGCCCGGTTCAGTCCACATCCCGAGGTCGCCGGATGCCAGTAACCGAGTTTGCCGACACCAGTCAGTTGCCGGTTGCCGGTTGCCGATTCCGTCGCCAGTTGACGCATCCCGAGTCGGTTCGGTCTGCATCCCGAGGTTCCGTCTGTCTGTCCGGTTCCGTTGCCGTCTGTCCGTCCGGTTTCGGCTCCGTCGCCACCCAAAACCAATGAACTAGGCTACATTCAATCATCAAGTCATTCAACTCATCCTTTCTATTCTCCACATATAGACACAAAGATAATAGCTTTTGCTCTGCATTATATAGGGTGAGATCCTTATTTGTCTTGTCTATGTGGGATATCTCACAAATTTTTATTTTTTTATTTTTCTTTGCAAACTTTATACCCACATAACTTGACACTTAGATGTCCATTTGTTATGTAGCAAAGTGCATTCAAAAGCTCTTCAAGACCTCCATCTTTTTGTACCAAGATATTAAAATGATTTAAAATAGTATCTTCAATATTATTGTTTTATATTTTGTGAGAAGAACCACACTCGATTTCGTATGTTCCTCACAAGTTTCACACTATCGCCGAAAACCTTCACGACACCGGAGCATCGTTCCACCTGACACCGGGCCGGAAATGCTTCTTGTCCTACAATGCCGGAGATCTTGACTGTTTCCAAATGGGGAATGAAGGGTCATGCTGAATTGTTGGCATAGGAGATGTGTGGTTGAAGACATCAACCGGATGCAAGCTATTGCCAAAGGATATCCGACATGTTTCGGAGGTTCGGTTGAACCTGATATTAGCCAGTCGACTAGATGATGAAGGCTACACGGGTAACATGCAGAACGGAGTCATGAAGTTCAGCAAGGGAAGCCTGATTGTGGCTCGAGCCTGAAATATCAACACACATATTTGATGCATGCTTGGATATGCCAGGAAGAAGTGAACGTAGTATCCGACATTGTCGGTGAGCTGTGGCACAAGAGGTTGTGTCACACGAGCCAGAAGGGGATGTAGAGACTTGCCGAGGACAACCTCTTTCCGGAGATGAAGGACATGCAGCTTGAGAAGTGCACTGACTGCCTAACCGGCAAGCAAAACCGAACCTCCTTCTGAACAAGGCCACCGATGAGACGGAATGCACCGTGTGGAGCTGGTGCATACCGATGTGTGTCAAGTGGACATGAAGTCACATGCCAGATCGTAGTACTTCATGACGTTCATAGATGACCACAACTAGAAGTTGTGGGTATCACCATTGAAGATGAAGGACCAAGTGTTGTCTGTCTTCAAAGAGCTCCACGCGAGAGTGGAAAGAGAAATCGATTGGAAGCTGAAGGTGGTTTGAGCAGATAAGATAGGTAAATACTGGGGGCAGTTCAAGGAGTACTACTGATCGAAGGGAATCCGTCTCGAATTTACCATGCCGAAGACACCGGAAATAAACAGATTGGCCGAATGGATGAACTGGACCATGATGGAGAGAGTCCAGAGCATGCTTGTGTATGCAATGTTACCCAAGACGTTTTGGGATGAGGCGTTGATGACAATGACCTACATGATAAACAGATATCCCTCACCACTCTTGGACAGAGACACACCGCAGAGAGTATGGACTAGAAAAGATGTGTCCTACCGGCATTTGAAGGTGTTCGGGTGTCTCGCTTATGTGCATGTAGCAAAGGACAAGAGTGCGACATTGGATACAAAATCCTAGCCATGCATATTCCTTGGATATAGCAATGATGAGTTCAGCTACCGAGTGTGGGACTTGGTCAACAAGAAGGTGTTCTGGAGTTGAGACATAGTCTTCATGGAACACAAGACTATTTCCGACTGGGAGTTGGAGAAGAAGATAACAGACTTCGGATTGACCGACAGAGATCAGTCAAAAGACATAAGGACTCATCCGGCTGGGAGCCGGACGACACTCAAAGAACCGGTCGGAGTCGGACAAGAATCCAAACCTACTGGGAAGAAGTTTTGGACACTGAAACAGATCAAGACCCTAAATTGGATTTGGATGAAGAACAAACGAAGGAACCGGTTGTTGAAGACCAAGGATGGAGATACCCTCTCAGAGAGAGAAGGGCCCCCACAGATTTCCGGATGCAGAGCACATATTTGTTGACCAATGAGGGGGAGCCAGAAAGCTTTGAAGAAGCAAAGAAAGACACCCACAACTGCAAGTGGTTGAGTGCCATGCAGGACGAGATGGATTCTCTATATGAGAACCACACACGAACTGATGGAGTTGCCGAAAGGAAAGAGGGCACTCCGGAACAAGTGGGTGTACAAGCTGAAACTGGGAGACGCCGGAAATCCATCGAGGTACAAGGCCCAGATCATGGTGAAGGGTTTTCAACAGAAGAAAGGAGTGGATTTCAACGAAATCTTTGCCCTGGTAGTAAAGATGACATCCATCCGGACAATGTTGAGCATAGTGGCAAGCATGGACCTCGAGGTAGAGAAACTGGACGTCAAGACAACATTCCTACATGACGACCTCCAAGAAGAGATCTACATGCAACAACCGGAAGGATTTGAGAAGAAAGGGAAGGAGCACCTGGTGTGCCGGTTGAAGGAGAGCTTATACCGACTGAAGCAACCTCCCCAACAATGGTACCGGAAGTTCGACTCCTTCATGATCGACCAAGGGTACCACAAGATGCAAGCCGATCATTGTGTGTTCGTGAAGAAATTTAACGGAGCTGACTTCCTGATACTCCTATTGTATGTAGATGACATGTTGATCGTTAGACTGGAGCGAACCAAAATCGGAAATCTGAAGAAGGTTTTGAACCAAACCTTCTCAATGAAAGATTTGGGTCCGGCAAGACAGATACTGGGGATGCACATAATCCGGGACCGGTCAAAGAAATTACTATGGCTGTCATAGGAGAAGTACGTGACAAAGGTGCTTAAACGGTTCAACATGTTGGATGCGACGCTGGTTGGATCAACACTTTTGGCAAATTACAACCTGTCCGGAAAGCAAAGCCCCAAGACAAAGGCAGAGAAGTCGGATATGATGAAGATACCATATGCCTTTGCCTTCAAAAGCTTAATGTATGCAATGGTGTGCACCCGACTGGATATTGGATATGCTGTCGGAGTAGTCAGCCGGTTCATGAGCAATCCGGGTAGAGAACATTGGGCAACCGTCAAGTGGATCCTCTGGTACTTGAAAGGCACATTGAACCTGTGCCTTCGGTTTGGCTTAGGTAAACCCCAACTCGACAGATTCATGGATTCGGTTATGTCGGCTGATGCAAACATCAGCCGGACTACATCCGGTTATGTCATGACTTATGTAGGGGGAGACGTATCGTGGTAGTCGAGGCTGCAGAAGTCCGTTGCACTGTCAACGATGGAGGTGGAAGCTAGCAAGGAGATAATCTGGATGAAGGACTTCATTGGAGAATTAGGGATCCTACAGGAGGAATTCCGGCTCTATTGCGATAGTCAAAGTGCCATCCACCTTGCGAAGAATGTGACCTACCATTCCCGGACGAAATACATCCAACGCAAGTACAACTGGATTCGGGATAGAGTAGAAGATCAAGACTTCGTGCTAACGAAGATCCACATGGAGGAGAACGGGTTGGACATGCTGGCCAAGGTGCTTTCAGCCGACAAGCTGGATGCGTGTCGGAGACGAATTGTACTAACGAGACATCCCATGCCGGAGTGAAGGGGGAGATTGTTGGGATTTCGGTCCCTCCGGATGGGATCTGGATGAGGATCAAGAGGACCAGATCAGATGAACCGGATCCGGATCCGGTGTGAACCAGAAATAGGGACACATACGTAAATATGTTTCTAATGGGTTTGTCATGCCTATAATTGTAAATAGTCCTAAAGCCATATAAGTATAAATATAACTTAGGGCAATCATCTTAGGTAGAGGTAGTTATCTTCATTCTATTGTATAGAGAGAGAGAGAGAGAGAACGAGTTTTGTTGTAACGGCCGGTTGGCGAAGACATAGAGCTCGAGGTCATTGCCGCTAAGTCTCCTGTTGTACCTCCTTTGTCATATAGTGATAGTTGGAGTCTGTGGGCTCCCGTGGTTTTTCCTTGTTAGGGTTTTCCATGTAAACATCCTGTGTTGTCTCTTCCGTGTAAGTGTATTAACCTCCATTTCTAGTTTTGTTCTTCCATTAAGTGTCCGAGTCTCGGTTTTGGCCGACCGCTATTCAACACAACGTCCTTACCTCCTTGGACTATAAAAGGAGAGGAAGGGGCTCTTATGAAGGGTTTCCTATTTTGAGTTAGGAGGGTATACCGTTACATCTAGGGTTGGTAGTTTTCTCTTCTTCTTTCTTTCTTTAGGGTTTCTTTTAGGTCTTCTTAGTGTTTGTTTAGGGTTTAGTCTGGTTGAGAGCCCACATGTACTAGTGGTTTCGTTTTAACTTTGCCTCCTGTGCAAGACCCCCCTCGGCGCGACGAGCCCGAGAGCTCCTTGACCAGTGACTTGACAACAGACAACTGGCGTAACCTTATCTACCTAGGTCTGGCTCGGAGCCGAAGTTGTATCTTGCTGTCTTGTTAATACACTATAAAAGGTTGTGTATATTTGTGCCTCTGTTGGTGTCAGGTGCGTTTCTTTCTTCCCATTTCCTGTGCATAAGAGGCGTGTGTTGAGTCGGTGTTGTGCGTGTGCTCTCTCTCTCTCTCTCTCTCTCTCTCTCTTGTTCGGTAGCCTTTGGTATGCATCTGGATTCGCTCCGGTTTGTGCTGCATCCGGTGCCGCCGGGCATGGAGAGAGTGTGTCTCCCGGTATCCATCTCTTCCTCGTCCGAGACCCCCGTCGTCCTGCCCCCTTTTTGACACGTACCCGCGGAATTCCACGACATCTTTGGTGAACCCGATGTGAAAGGGCGGCAAGGGAGGATGGATTTGGAAGACGATGACTTCGTGGAGATGGTGGCTGAAGTGGTGAGGGAGTTCGGACGAGTGACGATGAGACGAGAAGCAACACAACAAGATGTCAGGTGTGTGGTCGAACAAGTTGGCCGTTTCAATGGGGACAAAGTCCCATTCTATTAGGAAGCCTACAACGCAGAGATGGAGGTCCGAGGCGTAAACGGGGAGATGGAGGTTTGAGGAGTTCTTCTGTCGGTTCGTAGTGGACCAGAGGTACATGGAAGTAAAGGAGCTTCGAGAAGCTCATAATTCGTGGGAGACCTTCGAAGGGGTGCTCCTGCAGGCATACAGAGGATGATCCAAAAGCAGGGGGCGACGTGACTCCAACCAATGGGTAGCATCGACAAAGATCCATCGGGGCGGAACGAAGGTGTTCCAATAGTTTGAGCGGCGGCTTGCTCGGCTCTCGGAGCAGGAACAAAGACTGGTGGGGGTGGACAAAGTCCTGTTGTTCGTCAGGTCGATCAATCGAGCGGAATGGGAGGCCATCGGAATCGAGCTCGAAGATGACGATGGGGTGAATGGCCTTACCAAGGACTGGTCGAAAGTCGAATGAGTATGCCAACAGTTGGATGAGGAGCGGTCTGCAAAAGGAAAAGGGAAGATGACACGTGACAACACGTAATCACAACAGGGAGCAGACATGCAACGAGATGGAACGACGAAGATCGATGTCGAGGCCCTAGTTCGGGAAGCGTACGAGGCTCTAAAGGTGATGGTGGAGGAAGAGGAGAGATCCGGCGCGCGGTTGGATTTGACGGGAACTCAACGTTCCTTATGCGCAATGCTCGGCCACAACCGAGCTTAGAGTGATACACAGAAAACGGGAAATAAAACGCGACACAAAGAAGGAGAGAATACATAGGAGGTTTACGTGGAAAGCCCCAAACTAGGGG
>NW_028231463.1:0-12837 GCF_043228905.1 Azolla caroliniana | reverse complement strand
GCCTGAGATCATGGTTGTGTCCAGATGGGGAATGAAGGTACCTGCCAAATCGTCGGCATAGGAGATGTGTGGTTGACGACATCAACTGGGTGCAAACTGCTGCTGAAGGATGTCCGACACGTTCCGGAGGTTCGGTTGAACCTGATATAAGCCGGTCGGCTAGATGATGAAGGCTACACGGGTAGCATCCGGAACAGAGTCATGAAATTTAGCAAAGGAAGCTTGATCGTGGCTTGAGCCCGGAAGATCAACACACTGTACCTGATGCACGCCCGGATATGCGGGAAGAAGTGAACGTAGCATTCGACACTGCCGGTGAGCTGTGGCACAAGAGACTGTGTCATATGAGTCAGAAGGGGATGAGAAGACTTGCTAAGGATAACCTCATTCCGAAGGTGAAAGACATGCATCTTGAGAAATGCACCGACAGTTTGGCCCGCGAGCAAAATCGAACCTCCTTCTGGTCAAGACCACCAATGAGACAGAATGCACCACTGGAGCTGGTGGATACTGATGTGTGTCAAGTGGACACGAAATCACATGTCGGTTCGTAGTACTTCGTGACGTTCATAGATGACCATAACCGGAAGTTGTGGGTCTCACCGTTGAAGATAAAGGATCAGGTGCTGTTTGTCTTCAAGGAGCTCCACGTGAGAGAGGAAGAGTAAACCGGTCGGAAGTTGAAGGCAGTTCGAGCAGATAACGGAGGAGAATACCGGGGGAAGTTCGAGGAGTATTGCCGGTCGAAGGGAATCCGGCTCGAATTCACCGTGCCGAAGATGCTAGAATTGAACAGGCTGGCTGAACGGATGAACCAGACCATAATGGAGAGAGTCTGAAGCATGCTACCACATGCAAAACTATCCAATACATTTTGGGCTAAGGTGCCGATGACGATGACGTAAGTTATTGTTAGGAAAAAGGTCCCTTCGGATGGTGAAGACCCGGTGAGAACCGGAAGAGGAGTACCCGGCTACGGAAGACCTGGTGAGAATCGGATGAGCATGCGGTGGCCGATTATCTCAGTCGACTGGAGACAGGAGAAGAAGGCACATGTGTCAAGGATGATTTTCCGGATGGTCAGCTTTTTCGAGTGGAAGTTGTAAATGCACAGGGTGTAAATGAAGAAAGTGAGGATGGTTGGATTTCAGAAATGACAATCTTTCTTACAACGGGGTTGCCACCCGAACATCTATCGATAGACGAAAGAAAAAGTCTGGCGGTAAGAAGTCGTAATTTTTGTCTTTTGAACGATACTCTGTATCATAAGGGAGCAAATGGTATTTGGAGAAGAACAGTACGACAATTCGAAAAATTGGTCATCCTTCAGGAATCACACTGTGGAATTGCAGGAGGTCACTATGTTGGGGAAACCACAACAAGAAAAATATGGAACAGTGGGTTATGGTGGCCTACAATGATGAAGGATACGGTCGAATATTGTCGGAAATGTGATTTATCCCAGCGTATGGGACAACCGACAGAAAGGGACCGAATGCCATTTCAACTGGTGTTACCTCTTGAACCTTTCCAGAAATGGGGGTTGGATTTTGTAGGCCCTTTCAAACCGGCAACAATAAGAACAAGCAATAGATATATTATAGTGGCTATTGACTATTGTACAAAGTGGGTAGAAGCTAAGGCTCTTAGGGATAATACGATAGCTTCAACAACAAAATTTTTGTACGAAAGTATATGGTGTCGATTCGGCTGCCCAATAGAATTAGTGAGTGATCAAGGTACGCATTTCATTAACAAACTTGTTCATGAATTGTCTACCTACTATGCAGTGGTTCATAAGAAAAGCACCCCTTACTATCCACAAGCGAATGGATTGGCGGAGTTGACAAACAAAACCCTCCAGACGATACTAAAAAAAATAGTAAATGAGAATCATACGGACTGGGATAAAAAATTGCATAGTGCTTTATGGGCATATCACACGTCGTACAAAACATCTATCAAATCAACACCCTTCCGAATGGCTTTTGGATTGGAAGTAGTGATGCCACTCAAATTCCAAATTCCGACACTCCGAATACAAGCAACTGAAAAATTAAATGAACTACAGTCGGAGCAAATTCGGAAGGAATCTTTATTACTGTTAGAAGAAGACTGACTACAAGTTATGACAGCTTTAGAGCACAAGCAAAGGCAAACCAAGGCATTTGTAAATCGACACTGACGGAAAACCGAATCGCAATTCGGAATCGGAAAACCGGTACTGGTTTTCCAACTAAGATGGGGGCGATGCCAGGAAAACTTCGGTATAGATGGACAGGACCAGTTTGGATCGTGAATAGTAAAAATGGTACGTATCAACTGGGAACCCTATCAGGTGATATTTTACCGAAATAGGTCAATGGTTTCGGCTTAAACCATATCGTGGACATATGTCGAAAAATCCATCCAAGGATGAACTGGAAGAAAAGTAAAAAAAAAAAAAAAAAAAAAACAAACTATGGAATATTTTCTTGCCAAATCATAACTAAGTCTCACGAAGAGATTCTTGGAGTAATTTCAAAAGACTATAAGTAAAAGTGGTGGAGGCGTATTTCTATTAGTCATTATTACTATTTCTAGCCATCACTCCACTAGTACGCCTAGTCATCATAACATTAATAGTACTTTTATTCCCTAGGCATCATGCAAAAGATTCATCTCTTAAAACCTATTTCTATAATGATTGTTTCACCACAGAAGCAGAAACGCATTCAAGCTAACAGGTTTTCTGATTTTTCTCGCCATAGCCCACAACAGTTCTCACAACCCTCATTGAGTGAAGATCTGTTCATCGACGACGACAACATGCCAATTGTCGTATCTGACAACTTGCGCCACTGGCTCGTTCCCAATAAGTTACAGGGATTTTTGAAAGTCCCAGAAACAAAGCCACACCCGAACGCGGAAGCTCTGTTGGCAGAAATCGATGTCTCAACGATCACGAATAAGAAGGTACGGGTCGTGTTGGAGATGCCAAGAGGATGTTTTGCGGTCCTATTTCAGTGAATATTCGCCCTCTGCCAAAGCGTATCAGACACAGGGAGGTAGGGATGTGTTTTTTCATGAAGTTGCAAATTTTTTATTGGAAGTAGGGTTTGTTAGTCCCAGATTCTACTGTATGCCCAAAAAGAGGGCCGGATTTATTATCGCCGCTTATGAAGGCGAAGCTTTCGATTGGGGGCTATTGTCGGCAGATGCTCTGAGAGAGCAACTAAACGGAGTTCGGAAAGGAAAACCAATGAAGCCAATTTTTGCTCATTGGTTATCGGTATTATTTCTGACTGCAGAGCCGGAAAACCGATCAGAGGTGCGTCGGCCGCCTCAGGTACAGTCATCCCGAGCCCGACGACAAGTCCAAAGGGAAGAGTGGAGGGAAGAAGAATCAATGCAGGACGATACCACTCGAACCGAGACTGACCAACCGGAACCAAGGCGCCAACAAGAATCAGAACAACAACAGTCGACGCAGTCTCAACAATCGATACCACAACCCGAACCTACCCAACAATCACCGACTGCACCGCCGGAGTCCCAACCACAGAGGATGCAACAACGAGGGACGACAGACGAGCAATCGTCACAACAACAAAAATCGCGACAAATTGACATTGAACAGCAACTGCCGAAACAACGAAGGGTGAAACAATGGTCTCAAAGATACTCTAGACTAGAGCAAGAACAACCTGTGCAGAAGAAAAAGACAACTAACGATCAAGCCGCCCAAAGCACGCAAATACCTCGTGTCAATCCAGATGACACGTCACGAGTTCAAAAAGGGCAGACATCAACGACAATGGTACAAGAGGTACTCGGTTTTTCCGACATTCCGGCAACAACACATAAGGTAGCTGCCATTCTGTAGTTCCGAACATCATATGAACTAGTAGAATGGTTAGCTAAAAGACTGCAAGAAGTGTCGGAAAGAATGGCGCAAGAGCACAGAGATCAAATAATGATCTAGAGGTCATTATGTGGAGCTATCGAACCAATGAGCAAGCGGAAGTGGATAGAATTGGTCGACAGTGACATGCTAAAAATAGAGGTGAAGCCATTCAAATACCACAATTACATGAGGCACTGGTGGAAGTACACTGTGATTATGAAAAGGCTAGCAGAGGTGCCAGGGATATGGCCAAATTATACAAACAGGCTACAACAGTTGCAAATGTGCTTAATGCACAGTATAAACAAATGCAGGCAGAAAATCAGCAATTGAAAAATAAACTGCAAGAAGAACAGGGGGCTCTAGAAAAAGCGAGAGAACAAATAGTCCAGCCAGAGTCACAAAGACAACCTTTGGAGACGGATTCGGAATTACAAAAGAGGTTGTACCAAGACGAACAAGCATTAAGGGAGGCAGAAATTAAGGCGGAAAAGACTGAGGACCAGTTTAGGGAAATGGAGGTTCAATTATAGTCTGCAAAAACGACGGCTGGCGGATGTTTAGGGGAAAAGGATAATGTAATAAAAGATTTATGCCAACAGTTAGCCCAACATCAAGAGATTACACGGCAACAAGTCGAGGAACTGGAAGAGTATGTCAAAAGCCAAGAGACTTGTTTTACAACACAGTTGGCGGGTAAAGACAAACTGATAAACGAAATCAACAAAAAAATTATTCAGCAACAGAACAACTAGAATGAAGAGAAAGCGACGCTAGAAAACCGATGTGCAGAAATTCAAACAGTCTCCAAGAAACGACGACTTGACCTCTTAGTGGCCCAAGCTAAGTTGATTCAGGCAGAAGGGCAGACCAATGCGGTAATCATTGATTTACGAAAAACATTGGCAACATCATAGTTTGAGGCTAGAATGACTCAGGACAGGGTTCAAGCGATCATTAGACGTCACCGAATTAACACCCTAAAATTGGTCAATGAATCGCTGGAGAAGGGTTGGCAAACATGGCCGGCACAAGCAACAGAGCTTCAACTATTAAGAGCTGACAGAGAAAATAGGAAAGTTCAGGGCAAGGGCTTCCTCAAGATGTCGGAAGAAGCAATGACCACAGTTCAAGAAGATATTGCTAAGGACCTATACGACATGACGACTTATTTTAAAGAAGAAATTAATAGAATCATGCAGGAATTCGACAAGCATGATGTTGAGACATCCGTCGAGTTAGACAATATCGAAGCTGAAAGAATTACCAAAACACCTGGACTCGGGGCACCGGAAGCAAGAACAGAAGCGGACCCAAGCCCATCGACGGAAGGAACCTGACAGGAAAACAACAATGGGGAGGATACAGAAGCTGAAGAAGAAGACGAGGAAGGCATGGCAACACAAGAGGCAGAACCCTCATTATTCGACATTTTGCAAGACGACGCAGACGAGGATTTGGAGATGGAGGAAGATCTTTCCTCAGAGTAGCACGAGTAAAGAGGTCCTGTGGGTTTGCTGGACAACGTCCTGGCCCACGGGCATGCCAAGTGTTACCCGGACAAGTATGAATGTGTCGGTATCGGAAAGATGTTCGGAGTCGGATCGACAGTTTGGATCGATGACTCAGCAAATAGCCAAATAGGACATAGTTAGTTATGAAGTTTTGTAATTCTTGTCAAGTATAAGCAGTAGGATTTCTTGATGAGAAAAGACCTTCGGGTTACCTATAAAAGGAACCGAAGGCATTGTAAAAATCTATCGTTGTATTTAGTAATATAAAGTTTGTTTAGGAAATATCTGTGTACGGATTACTTCTTGTCATCTGTTTATTTCTGTTTAAGCTATATTACATAAGTCATGATCTTGGTGTCTGTTATCACCAATAAGTTTATAGCTAATTCGTATCTATCCGTCTAACCACAACTTCTTGATAGAACGTTCGACTCGAACGTTCGTCTTATACTGTGTCGGCAAAATAGCAATTGTCGACCGAACAACATTGAGCCACCATTCGGATGCACTTGCCGGAGTTAGTGTACTTCATATGCAAACGTATTTGACAACCTTTCAACTATGGAAGACATTATCACACACTTATGAGAAGAAGGTCGTTGCCACGAAGATATATCTAATTCGACGCCTTTACAACCTTCGGATGAAAGAATCTGACTCGGTCCATGCACACTTGAACGAGTACGAAAGCTTAAGCTCCCAAATTTTGGCTTAGGGGACGACAATTGAGGACGAATTAAGAGCAATGTTGGTCATGAATAGTCTCACCCCTTTGTAGGAAACTTTCGTCACAACTGTGTGCGACACTTCTACTACGGTTGTGAAGTACTCCGAAGTTACGAGTGCAATACTAAGTGAAGCAGCTCGGAGGAAATCATTTGCAAAAGATTCGACTGATGAAGCTTATGTAGTACAAGGTTCCTCCGAGTGACCAAACAGTCGAGGAAGAAGTTCTTCATGACAGCCAAAGAATCAGTGAAGTCTGAGCAAGTCCCGGGACAATCAAACCTACAACTACTACAAGAAACCCGGGCACATCAAAGTTGATTGCCGTGCACTCAAAGCCATGAATGATAAGGCTTAGCGAGCAGATAAATAGAGTGGTCAGCATGAGGAGGTCAATTCCGTCGGCTCTTCACTCAAAGTATTGTTGAACGACCCGAACATACTATCCATTGAAAACCCAATGGAATCACAAGTTCTGCTCACGATTGAGGAATCGAGCTCATGGCTCTTGGATTCGGGTGTGTCCTACCATGTGACCCCTCACAGATCCCAGTTTCGGCAATATTCGACCCGACATTCCGACTCAGTCCGTGTCGGAAACTCACAACACTGTGCTATTATCGGAATCGACACAATAGAACTTAATCTTCCAGGTGGTTCTACATTAGTACTACACAATGTCTGGCACGTACCTAAGCTCTCAAGACCTTCGATCTCATTCGGAAAATTGGACAAAGACGATGAAGACCACAGGGGGAACCTCTTGCTTGCTTGAGAACCGAAAGTACGTTCTCTGTACCCGCTATATATCACACTTAGAGAGGGTGACTTGTTCCTGGTTGATATTCCCGTGTCATCACTATGGCATGGATGACTTAGACACATCAACAAGGCCAACATAATGCATCTATCTAGAGCCGGATACATCCCCAAACTCTCCTTCTCCGATCAACAATTCTACAAGCATTGTAAGTATGGCCAACAGATAGCCGCTTCACACCTGATAGCAGCACCAAGAGAATCGAGTCCACTTGATTTGGTCCTCTCAGACATCTATGGCCCTATGCCACATCAGTCTCTCGGCGGTGCCTTGTACTTCGTAAGTTTTATCAACGATTCGACCCGAAAGGTGTGGGCTTATCCGATCAAAACCAAAGATCGGGTGTTCTCGATCTTTTCCAAATGGCTCGCTATGGTAGAAAATCAATCTAGTCGAAAACTAAAATGCCTTCGGACTGTAAACGGAGGAGAGTTCAAGTATGGAGAATTCATTAGATTTTGCCGACAATGCGGCATTAGACGTGAATATATGGCACCCTATATTCCGGAGCAAAATGGAATTGCAGAACGAATGAATTGGACAATTCAAGAACATATAGTTTCCATGCTCCAACACTCTAGGTTGTTGGATGGCTTCTCGGCAGAGGCCCTACTTATGGTAGCACACATAATTAACATGTCGCCAAGTAGGCCTCTAGGACTTCAAGTACCTCAGGAATTATGGACCGGCAGCAAGCCGAATTATGACAAGCTGAGGATTTTCGGGGTTGCGAGGCACACACCCTCATACCGAAAGACGATCACCACAAACTTATTCCAAGGTCTAGGAAATGCATTTTCCTTGGTTATGGACCAGATAGTGAATTCGGATACCGACTCTGGGATCCTGAGCACAAACAGATCATCCAAGTTCTGACGTTGTGTTCAATGAGATATGCACAAGATGGTCGAACGACCTATTAAACTCTGAAGGGTTACCTTTTCAGATGTGCCAACCTTTCACGAAGGCCCAACCCATAACACGAGGTCTGCTTCACGGGTAGCGGAATCCTCTAGAACCGACTCGGCACAACCGAACAATTCGACTTTGGGCCATCCGACTCCGACACCCGATGCGACTACTCTAGTCATACCTCGAAAATCCGAGAGACTGTTGCAACCCCTAAAGAGGTACTCTCATGGAATCTTCTTTACAAATGTCAGTAAACCAACATCATGCAAAGAAGCATTGGCATAAGCCGAATCTGCCACATGGCATTTGGTGATGGAGTTGGAAATGAACTCCATTTGGGCAAACAAAACTTGGGACTTGGTCGAATTACCAAAAAATCGGGAGCTGATTCAGCTAGATGTAAAAAGGGCATTCCTCCACAGTGACTTAGAGGAGGAAATTTATATGGAGCATCCGAAAGTCTTTGTGGCAGTGGGCCAAGAACATCTAGTCTACTGACTTTTGAAGAGTCTATACGGCCTAATGCAGGCATTGAGACAATGGTATAAGAGGTTCGACAACTTCATCCAATCAATTCGCTTCTCCAAGAGCGATGAGGACCACTACCTCTTCACGAAAACAACTTGAGATGGGTCACCCATCTTCCTCATGATCTACGTGGACGGCATGCTACTCTCCGGTAGACATGCCAGAGAGCTCGTTGAACTTGTTCGGCAACTGCGGTTGAAGTTAGCCATGAAGGATCTCGGTCCAGCAAGACACATTCTCAACATGAAAATAAGTCGGAATCAGAATCGCCGACCTTTGTTTCTTTCTCAATCCGACTATATTGGACGTGTCTTGGAACGCTTCAACATGCAATCAGCCAAATATGCTTCGACCCCACTTCCCATTAGCGTTCAACTGTCTTAGTGAGACTGCTCGACATCTGGTTCAGAGGGGGAAGTTAAGAAGTCGGTACCATATGCACTGACAGTTGGCTCCTTGATGTAAGCGATGGTCGCTACACAAATTGACATTGCTCACGCTGTAGGATTCATCAGCAGATTCATGCACAATCCCAGTCGATTGCACTGGAACATAGTTAACCATGTGTTCAGATACCTTGTGGGCACAAAAGACTTTGGTGTCCTATTCATCCCGAACGACTATTCAGGCATAGTCGGATACACTAACTCGGACTTTGCCGGATGTGGGGGCAATTGAAAATTGACAACCGGTTATTGTTTCAAATTGGGCAATGGCACGATCTCGTGGAAATCGAAACTTCAGGAGTGCATTGCCACATCAATGACCGAGGTCGAATACGTAGCCGCATCCGACGTGGCGAAAGAGGCCTTATGGCTCGGTCGACGGGCTTGCACGTTTCGACAAGCCAAGTTTGGCTAAGCTCCAATTTTCTACATTGACAGACAAGGTGTTGTCTGTCACAGACACACCAACACTAGACTAAGACAAAGCACAAATGACACGAGGCCATGACCAATAAGGTTACGAATGTGGAACTCAACGTGATGAGGCTAGAAACTCAGGAAGTTGGGAGCGACGAGATGAGGAACTTAAGGCACTAGGAACAATACAAACGCATGAAGACACATATGAAGATCAAGGAGAAAATATGGAATGAAACGAGAAAAACTAGATTGATGTGTCAGTGAGTGGCGTTGAATCCCTTAAAAGGGACCAAGGAGGTTACAAGTATTTATACTGTGAGTCAAAGTACATGCATTAGAATATTCTAGAACCCTCTAGAACTTTCTAAAAACTCCAAGAACTTGAAATAGATAATCTACTAATAATCTACTAAGATATACATAACATGACCATATATTTGGATGTGTTGGTTAGAACACAACACTTGATTATATACAAGAGGTTAGGAGTTCAAATCTTGACATGATTGTTGTCATGTCTGTGACATTGTCCCTCTGTCAAAAAATCCGGTTCAACACAATGCCTCGAAACACATGGACATTCGATATCACTTCGTTCAGGACTACATCATTTCAGGGAAAATCAGCACCAAGAAGATATCTACAACTGATAATGTCGCATATTACCATTCACGATGTTCTTGGACAATCGACATCGATAGTTCAAAGCTCGGCTTTAGTTCTTCTGACTCGGCCTTTTGTTTTCGGATTTTGCCGATTCGAGCAAAACCGATATGTTCGAAGCTTGACTTTAGTTCTTCTGACCCCGACTGGCTCGGCCTTTTGTTTCCAGATTTTGCTGATTCGAACAAAACCGATATGTTCGACAACTCTAATTTATTCTTTTACAGAGTTTTGGTGTATATGCCCATTACGAGGGAGTGTCGAATACGGGTCTCTAATGGCCGTATTCACACTGTCCCTTTGGATAGTCTAGGTTTAGGACATCTTTGTAAATATGTCAAAGGGTAGTTTCCCTAGCCCAATTAGTATATAACGGGCTTTGTAATCTAATTAAAAAGTTGTTGTTGTTGTTCATCTTGGTTAATGCCACCATTCATTTGTAACTATTACATATCAATGTGTGACTCTTTGTCTCTCTCTCTCTCTCTCATTCTGTTCTTTGAACTTGCCTTTCACTTGTACACACAATGATCTTCAAGTCAAGATGTTGTTAATGTTTCTGCACTAACGACCTCAATTCCCAAAAGGTGGTTGATTACACCTCCAAGATCAAGGAGATCTGTGACTCGCTCGGGTCTATCAACGTGATGGTTGAAGAGGAGGAGAAGATGATGCAAGTCTACCTTGGTGGTTTGGTGTAGAAGTTTGGATCATTCCAGACGACGGTCTGCATGAGGGAGAATACCCCGTCCTTCTTTGAGTTGAAATCGATGCTCCTGGTTGAAGAAAATCACACAAGTGCATCGACGAGGATACACACAGACAACAAGATGTTGTACACAGAGGCAGAGAGGCCCCATGGTCATGGTTGACGCGGTGGATCGGCACGCAATGGTAGCAGCCGACAAGAGCAAAACCATAGGCACAGAGGAGGTGCCGATAGTAGTGGACCCGCCACGAGCAGCTAGCAAAATAAAGCCACTAATTGCTGGAATTGTGGTCGAAAGGGCCACAAGCAAGAAACAGGTTGATTCGGACAAAGCCGGATTGAGCAAAGCCGACTCTAAGAGGCGACAGAGATCGCACTATGCTGAAGGCTCAAGAGGAGCCGGAACAGGCCTTGCATTTTTCATGGAGCACAAAGTCAACTCGATGAAGATGAGCACCTCGAAGCTGAACGAGGCGTGGTATATGGATTCTGGGGCTTCCAACCACATGACGAACCATGAAGAATGGTTCTCCCATCTTGAGAAGTTGGAACAGCTAGGGGTCATTCAAACCGGAGACGGCACCCCTCACCCTATTGAACACATTAGAGACGCCCCCTTGAGCCATGTCAGCCAAAAAAGGATAAGGAGGAATGTCCTACATGTCCCAACGATAACCAAGAACCTAATGTCAATCGATCAAATCGTCGACCAAGCTATGCAGGTCCGATTCACTCATCAGGGGTCCTTTAGTGAAGAGGAAGGCAAAATCATCACAAAAAGGCGTCGAGAAGGGAGGATGTTTATCCTTAAGATGAATGACGTAGGCACTGATATGTTCACCAACGGTCAAAAGGTCTACACGGACATCGACCTGTGGCACAAGCTGTTCGGCCATGTCAACTTCCCGTGGCTTCGAGAAATGCAAACGAAGAACATCATTTTCGGTATGCCAAAATTCAGTGGCTGGAAGGGCCAAGTTTGTGAAGCTTGCCAGTTAGGGAAGCATCACTGACTTCCATTCCCCAATGAGCATAATCGGAGCCGAAACAAGCTCGATTTTATCCACTCGGATGTGTGGGGACCAACACAGAATGTGAGTATAGGTGGGAGTCGTTGCTTTGTAACCTTCATCGACGACTACACTCGGCACAACTGGGCATGCTTGATCAAGAAGAAAAGCGAAGTCTTTCTTATGGGTGAAGAGCCTTGTCGAACGGGAGATGGGCCGGAAGATCAAGTACCTTAGGACCGATGGCAGAAAAGAGTATTTTTTCAACCAATTCTCAAGCTTTTTGCAAAAGGAGGGAATTGACATGAGTTCTCCTACAGATACACACCGGAGGACAATACTAAGTTGTTATTTAAGAATACTTAACATAGCTTAATAGACAATTAGGATCGATGCACATGGGAGGACAATACTAAGTTAAATTATTTAAGAGTACTTAACATGACTAAATAGAAACTTAGAATTGATGTACACTGGAGGACAATACTAAGTTGTTATTTAAGAGTGCTATTATAGGTGAATAGCCAAATAGTACATATGCACATTTGAGGATAGTACTAACTTGTATACTAAGTTGTTATTTAAGAGTGCTATTATAGGTGAATAGCCAATTAGTACTGATGCACATGGGAGAATAGTTCAAGTTGTTATTTAAGAGTACTTAACATGGGTAAATAGACAATTAGCATTGATGCACATGATAGGACAATATTAAGTTGTTATTTAAGAATACTAAAACATAGTTGAAATGACAAAATTAGTGTTGATGCTTTCAAGCAAGACAATGCTAAGTTGTGGAAAAGATTACTAAACATCTTTTGAATACACAGTTAGCGTTAATGCACATGGGAGGACACTAGACAATACTAAGTGGTTATTTAAGAATACAAAAAACATGTGAATACACAATTAGTATAGACGTTAATGGGAGTATAGTACTAAGTTGTTAACTCCGAACACTAAAAGTAAGAGACTAAATTAAATGTATTGATGCAAAAAAGTTTGAATACAAATAATTTTTTCTTTTTCCATAAAAAATATCCTCCATTGGTATTAAAATTAAAGTGGCCAAAGGCCATATACAAAATAGTTCACTATTACAATGAACATTGCATATCTTGTTACCTTTTTCTATATCTCTTTAGCTACCACAAGCCTTCAAGATGCCAATGAAGGTGATAATGTTTGGGGAAAGGCCTTCAT
>NW_028231462.1:0-12841 GCF_043228905.1 Azolla caroliniana | reverse complement strand
GCAATTTGTTGGCAACACTGAGCTGACCAGCTTTGCATCTAACATATTAAATCTCTCTAGGATCTTTGTCACATACTTCTGCTGTGACAACCATAGCACCTTTTGAGTTTTGTCTCGAACTATGTGCATTCCTAAGATCTATTTGGCCGGTCCAAGGTTTTTCATGGCAAATGATTTGCAAAGAGCTTTCTTCAAGCTTCCAATCTTCCTTGTATCTTGACCGACTATCAACATGTCATCAACATATAGCAAGAGAATCAAGAAGTCTCCTTCTTCGTACCTTTTGACGAACACACAGTGAGCGGCCTGTGTTTTCTGGAACCGGTGTTCCATCATGAAGGACTCGAACTTCTTGTACCATTGGTGTGGAGATTGTTTCAGACCGTACAAGATTTTCTTCAGTCAACACACCAGATTCTCTTTCCCTTTGGGTTGCTACATATAGATTTCTTCTTCTAGCTCCCCATGCAGAAATGCAATTATGACATCCAACTGTTCGATCTCTAGGTCCATGCTAGCCACTATGCTCAAAACAGTTCGGATGGATGTCATCTTAACGACTGGTGTGAATATTTCATCAAAGTTGACGCCGTTCTTTTGTTGGAAACCCTTCACCACTATACGGGCTTTATACCTGGGCTCATTGTCGGCTTCTCTAGTCTTCACCTTGTAGACCCACTTATTCCTAAGTGCTCTATTACCTTTCGGCACCTCTACTAGGTCGTAGGTGTAGTTTTCGTGCAAGGATTCCATCTCATCTTGCATTGCGCTCAACCATTTCTCTCTATGCTCATCGGCAATGGCTTCTTCGTAGCACTCTAGTTCACTTTCATCAGTGAAGAGGATATATTGATTGGCATATGTAGTCGGTGCTTTCCTCTCCCTGAGTGGGTATCTTCTTCCACTCGTTGTTGGCTCGCTTTCGGATGTCTCTGCCAACTCTTCTCTTTGCTCGGGATTCTGCTCGTCAATCGGCCTCTACTGGTTGGACAACTCCAACTCATATTCATCAATTGACGTTTGCATCTCTACCGACTCTAAATCATAGTCAGTCGGTCTCTCCGAGTCGATCGATTCAGATTCGGCTATGTTGGGCAACTGTCTCCTTATAGCTGTCGGTGACGACTCACTTGGCCTTAAGTCGATGGTAGTCAGGGTTGACTGGGAAGTCGATTCCGACTTCTGTTGCTTCCAGTCTTCAATCATCTTGTCTTCTAGAAAGACTACATCCCGACTTCTCACTACCTTCTTGTCGACTAGGTCCCATAGCCTGTAGCCGAATTCATCTTCTGAGTATCCCATGAATATGCATGCTTTCGACTTGTTGTCAAGCTTTGATCTCTGATCTTTCGGTTCATGCATGTACGACAGACATCCGAACACCCTCAGATGCTGGTAGGAGACATCCTTCCCATCCACACCCTCTATGGAACATCACCCTTCAATGGTATTGAGGGAGACCTATTGATTAGATAAATAGTTGTGTACATCGCCTCAGCCCAATAGGATTTCAGCAGTTTCACATGAGAGAGCATGCTCCTTACTCTCTCCATGATCGTTTGATTCATCCTCTCTACAAGCCCGTTCAACTCTGGGGTTTTTGGCACTGTGTATTCGATCCAAATACCTTGGCTCTTGCAGTATTCCTTGAACTGGCCTTTGTACTCGCCACCGTTGTCGGTTCGGACAACCTTCAACTTCTGACTTGACTCTCTTTCGGCTCTTGCCTGGAACTCCTTGAAAACCGACAATACTTGATCCTTCATCTTCAGTACAAAGGCCCATGTCTTCCGACTATGGTTGTCAATGAATGTCACAAAGTACTGTCTACCTCGATGCGATGGAGCATCAACATAGAACATGTCCGTGTGTACTAGTTCCAGGGCAACCTCTCTTCTTCTCGGTGGTCTTGTGTGGAATGCAACTCTGTTCTACTTTCCGGCTAAGCAGTCGCGACACTTCTCTAGTTGCACACCCTTGACTTCTGGTAGAAGTTTTTGGTCGGCTAAGAAGTGCATTCCCTTCTCACTCATGTGGCCTAGCCTCTTATGCCATATCTCACCTGCCGAGTCGGCTGCCACATTTACTTCCGATTTGCACAGTGGGGCATGCATCATGTACAATTTGCCTTCTTTTTGTGCTCGGGCCACAATAACATTTCCTCGATAGAACTTCCACTTTCCATTTCGAAAGCTACCACTATAGCCTTCATCATCTAACCTTCCAGATGATATCAGATTCAATTTGATATCGGGGACGTGTTGAACATCCTTCAGTGTCACTCGACACCCTGTCGACGTCGTTAAGCAAACACTTCTGACTCCGGTTACCCTTCACTCTCCATTGTCACCCATCTTTACATAGCCATGATCCCCGACTATGTAAGTCGAGAAATACTCTCTCGACGGAGTTATGTGGAACGATACCCTGGAATCAATCACCCATGTGCAATCTTCACTTGCAAGATTTGCACTTGTCTGTTCACAAATGAACATGAGTTCTTCATTGCTCGTAGCAATGGCCGAAGTGTTCTTCTCATCAGGAATCTTCTTGGGTTCGACATTATTTCCGACACTCTTATCTTTCTTTAAGTGTCGACAATCCTTTTGGAAGTGTCTAGGCTTTCCACAATAAAATGACACGGGCAAACCTCTGGACTTCGATCTGGCGTGGGATTTCTGCATTCATTGTAGACTTCTTCTTCGCATGTCTCTTCCTTTGTCCATATGTTAAGTCAAATTCGACTCCGATTGGGACATGAATCCTTTGTCTTTCTTCCTTGCCTCCTCATTTAGGATGCTTGTCTTTACCGTCTGTAAAGACAAGTTCTCTTGTTGATAGGTGGTGTTGAGAGTAACCACCAGGTTCTCCCAGTTGTCCGGTAGTGTGCACATCAGCTGGATGGCCTGCATTGCATCATCCAAGGGAAACTTGGTCGCAACAAGTTGATTTACATACCCCATGAATGTGTTGATGTGTTCGATGATGCTTCACCGTCTTTATACTTATACATTGGATGGGCTATTTACAAATGTAGCCTCTACTATGTATCATTATTATTATTGCTATAATAATAATAGCCGAACTATCAAACAATCGACTCATTGTTTTCGACTCTTCGACTGTCGGCTTTCCAAACAATCGGATCTTCCCTGTCTTCAACTGTCGGCACTCCTTGGTCCGATCAGTGCACTCCTCGTAGTCATTGATTGTCAACAACTTCTGGACAGTCGGTTCCTCCTCCCACTGGAGGGACATATTACCAAAACATTTCACATGACCCCGAACATCAAATGGTTTTCGAACTATTAGGTTGGCGCCAACAAGGAAATTTGGCTAGGCAATGGGCAGGAATGCAAAATTAGGTAAACACAAAGAATGGTGTAAGAGAGAGAGATAGAGAGAGCAGACAAAAATTTTGTTTGAATAATGAACACTCTGTACATACACTATGCTCGGTGACCACTTTTTATACAAGCCCGTGATGAGTGGGCTGACACAAGTACCGTTAGTACTGGAATGCTGATAAATGAGCTTGGCACTAATTCTACCTACAATATTTCTATCTACCATAATATAAATATAGGCCCTCAACAACCTTTTGGAATTCTTCTGACTTGGCCAGTTTGAGTCGAGCTTTCTTCAATTCTGCTCCCACCTCTCAGCCCTCGGTTCTCAGCCCTCGACTTCTTCAGCTGATTCGGCCCATGTTGAGCTTGTCTCTCGACACTCACATCAAGCTCAACTTGAGGTCCCTCCTAGTCAGTTCCAACTGGTTCGTCATTCTAGCCTCTTCTCTTGGCATCTTGACACCTCGCTCCTGCTCCTCGTCCAGTTCAGCCTTATGTCCCACGACCCCTTCAGACCGGCGCCCCTCACCCCATCTGATTCGACACACCTCGACCTATATGGTTGGCTTGTTTGCTTCTAAGGACCTTGTTAGCGGTATTGGCGATCCTCGACCCGCCGGCTCCTCCATGTTGGCGTCGTCTTCGGCTAGCTCCTCGTCCTCCTGAACTTTGTGTAATTCGTCTCATCCGAGTCACCTTCCATGGTCGAATCGGCTAGTTCCGATTCATTCCAACTCTTATCCGAATTGGTTGTCTCTAAGTCATTTTCCTTTAGGCCCTTGACCACATCTGCCCATGTCTTGGTCTTCGCCTTCGCTCGGCTGACTCTATCCTTTTCAACTCTGCACCTTTCTTGCCCTTCTTGGCTTCACTTCCCCCTGGTTCGGTTGGCTCCGACTTTGCCTCTCTCTTTCGGCTGCTCCCTCGACATTCTCAAGACAGAGAGAGAGAGAGAGAGAGAGAGAGAGAAAGAGAGAGAGAGTATTGTAAAGATAATGTATTGCAATAGAAGAGTGGAATACAACGAGTAAACAAGGGCGCTCTAGAATGGCGTTGAACTGAATTGGTTCATCCCTTACGGTAATATGCATATTTATAAGTTTTAATAGGATATTCTAGAAAGTCCTAGAATAAAGACCATGCTAGAATATTCTAGAACTTCCTAGAATAAAGACCATGCTAGAATATTCTAGAATTTCCTAGACAAAAGAGCACTCTGGAATATTCTAGAACATTCTAGAACATAGAGTACTCAACAATTACTCTATAGTATTTCATATAGTTTATCAATTCTTTTACAAATAAATATATCATTACAATGGTCAAGAACGTGATGCGAATATAACAAGGTTATGGGTTCGATTCCTTGTAAACCCAAATTGCATGTAAGTGTCATCATGACACTATCCCCCTTCTTCGACGACCCGTATCACGGGTCGCATGGGTTGAACTAGGACCGGGTTTATGAGGATATTGTCGATGAAATTCGGTGACTATGTCTGCAGCATTGACAAGATTTTCAGCAGGTTCCCAAGTTTGATCATTGGGTGTATAGCCTAACCAATTGACCAAGTAATACAACTTGTTGCGCACAATCTTGGAATCGAGAATGGCCGCAACTTCAAATTCCGGTCTTCCAAAAACTCTATCGGTGGCGGGGGAATTGTAAGACGGCCAAGAATTGAACTTGTGATGTAAGGTTCGAGAAGGGAGACATGAAACACGGGGTGAAGATGCATGTGAGGAGGGAGGCCAAGACGAAATGTAACATCGCTTATCTTACCAGTGATCTCGTATGGGCCGAACCGTTGGTAATCTAATTTACCACAAGGCCGAGTGGTCTTGATGTTGTGTTGTAGAAGCCATACACGATCCCCCACCTGAAACATTTCTGAGGAGTCTAGGCGATGAAGGTTTGCAATCCTCTTGTATGTACTTTGGGCATCACGCAAATTGTGGAGAATGGTAGCGTGAACTTCTTGGGGACGACTGAGACGATCTGTAGCAGCAGGGTTGAGAGGAACTCCGGGGTGTTCAGTCATTGTCCAACGAGGATGAGAACCAGTATTTGCGAAAATGGAGAATATCTTGTAGACGAATGGACTGAGTTTTTATAAGCGAATTCAGCCAAGTGTAGAAAATCAACCCAATCATCCTGTTGATAGTTGATGAAACAACGAAGATACTGCTCCAAAGTCTGGTTGGTACGCTCGGTTTGGCCATTAGTCTATAGATGATTGCCCGAAGAAAGCTTAGCCGAAACTCGGAGAAGTTTTAACATGTGCTTCCAAAACTTTGAGATGAATTGTGGACCTCGATCACTAATAATATCGTTTGGGAGACCATGATGCTTGAATACCTCCCGCATAACTAGATCGACTGTCTCAAAATGTGCCATTTTGGTAAGTCAATCGACCACGGTTAGAATGGTATCAAAACCCCTCAAAACTGGGAGATCGGTGATGAAATCCAAGGATATAGACTTCCACGGATTTTCAGGAATTGGAAGTGGTTGGAGTAACCCATATGATCGGTGTCGAGGACTCTTTGATTGACAACATGTATCACAACGTCAGACGTACTCCTCGACAAAACGACGAAGTCGAGGCCACCAATATCGCCGAGAAACTAATTCTAGAGTTTTGGCTACTCCAAAATGTCAGTCATTGGAGTGTCATGACAATGTTGTAAGACTTGCAAATGTGGGGGACCATCAAGTACATACAGAAGGTTTTGTCGAAACAGAAAACCACCATGCCAATAGAACTGCCTATAGTCAGTACGAGGGTTTTGCGATTTAAAGCAAGAAGCACGATCCGGGATGATATGATCTAAAACTTCTTTCGTGAACACATTAGGAGCCATATGATCTCGAATGGAATCAAGAAGAGTGGAATCCCTGGGTGTGGTTATGGAATTGACTGCCATAACTCGTAGGTGCTTTGGGCCCAAAAGGATTTGTTTTTGATGCTCAAAAGTTGGTTCTCCTAGAAGAAGTTCCATATAAGAGCGTCATGAAAGAGCATCCGCTTTTCCTTGTTGTATCCTTCGGCGATATATGATTACGAAGTCGAAATGAGTCAAAAATTGCGCCCAACAGGCTTGTCGCCGACTTGAGACTCGAGCATTTTGGAAATATGTTAAGTTCTTGTGATCATTGTAGATAATTATTTGCTGAGAAGAACCTTCCAGAAAATGTCGCCATTGTTGAAAAGAATCCACAATTGCCAGAAGCTCTTTGTCATGGATCTCGTAGTTAATCTTTGCAGCTTCGAATTTTCGGGAATGAAAAGCAATAGGATGTAGTTGCCTGTCATCTCCAATTTGTGATAGAACACTTCCTAATACAAAGTCAGATGCATCAGCTTCAAGGATGAAGTGTTTCTTGGGATCAACATGAGCTAAAATAGGCGCTGTTGTAAATGCTCGTTTTAAACTTTCGAACGCCTCAGTTGCCTCTGAATTCCATATGAATGGTTGATTTTTCTGTGTGAGTCGGGTGAGTGGAAGCACAACCTTGGAATAATTTTTAATGAATTTCCGATAAAAATTTGCAAACCCAAGAAAACATTATACATCACACACGGAAAGGGGTGTTTGCCAATCTAAAATTGTTTGAACCTTCATTGGGTCCATAGAGATACCAGTTGATGATACAACATACCCCAAAAACTCCACTTGATTCTAGCCGAAACTACACTTTTCTAATTTTGCGTAGAGACCATATTCTCGTAGTCGATGTAATACCTGACGAACATGTTTATCATGCTCCTCTTCAGTCTTTGAGTAGATCAAAATGTCGTCCAGATAAACTATAGTGAAGATATCGAGAAAATGTCGAAAAATATCATTTGCCATATGTTGGAACACTGCAGGCGCATTTGTGAGACCGAATGGCATCACGGTATACTCAAAATGTCCATAACGAGTACGAAAAGCAGTTTTCCATTCGTCCCCTGGGCGAATTCGAACTAAATTGTATGTACCGCGAAGGTCCAATTTTGTGAAATTTTTTGCTCCACTGAGACGTTCCAAAAGGTTTGGGATCAAGGGTAGAGCATATATATTCCGGATAGTCACTTTGTTCAGCCCTCGATAATCCACGACCAACCGAATATCCCGTTTTTCTTCTTAACAAAGAAGATAGGTGCACCAGGAGGGGATCTAGAATGCCAAATGAGTCCGTTTGCAAGATTCTCCTTGATATATTCTTGCAAAGTCTCTAGCTCGACAGGAGAGAGATTATAAATTGGCCCCCATGACGGTTCTTTCCTTGGCTGTAAGTCAATAGGACAGTCGTATGGCCTATGCTCTGGCAGTGTATTTGCCTTCACCTTATCAAAGATGTCTGAAAACTCTTTGTATTTTTTTGGTAATTGGATGTCCAGCTTCGGTAAGGTGGGTGATGGGCTTGATGGAGTTGCTATGATTGCAAAAATGAACATGTCCTCGTTCCCCGCTTCCTCACGTAACTGATGGAGAGAAATGGTCGATAACTTATGGGACCCAGTATCAAATTTTGGAGTGTTGAGGGATGCGAGTGTAGTTCTTTTTTCTTGGGATTCCTCAATTGTTCTTTTCATCCAATCAATCTTTGGGTTATGTAGTTCAAACCAAGGGAGACCTAGAACTAATGGGTGTTTTGGCCTACGAATAATGTTGAAAGAGATTATACTTGTCAAATCACCAAGAACTACACAAATTGGCTTATACTCTTCGACTATATCACCCGATCCTATAGGATGACCATCGATGACTTCCACGGATACTAGGTTCGGGAGGCTATTCAAGAGGATTTTTTGTGTCAATGCAAACTCACGATCCGTGAAACAAGAGTTGGCTCCAGAATCTAATAGGGCAGAGACTAGGACTCGATGACATGTAGCTGTGCTAAGCTCAACTTGTGTAGAAAAAGCTCGACTAACTTGATTTGATGAAATGGAACCACGACTAGGAACTAACTCTACATATCTAGGGTTGTCCAACCAAATGGCTCCTATTTTGGCCGGACTTACTCGTTTAACACATCCTCTAATTGGCTCAAGACCTCGAATCTATTCTCATGGCATGGACTACTAGGCTTAATTATGTTATTAGAAGTAATAACGGAACTTGAAGTAGGGTTGTCTTGTGCACTTACTTGGTATACTTGACGTCTAGGTTTATGCGGACAATCCACAGCTATATGTCCTGGACCCCCACAATATAGACATAAGCGGTGTGCTCGACGTCATTGCTTCTCAGCATTCGATAAGGGCCCCCGACGTTGTGTTGACTCTATTTCCATTGGAGTTGGGCCATCCCTCGTAATGAGTCTTGAGACTGGTGGAGGCGTTGCGATTATAGAAACGTACGTTTGATCCGGTTGACGGCGCAACATTTGTTGGTCCGAGCGTCGCTCAAAGAGGCGAATATCATAACATACAGCTCGACTAATTGCCTCTGTAAGAGATTTCGGATCTTCATGAAAGGTAAGAAGAAGATCTTTGACATCATTACGCAGAACATGACGAAATTGTTCCATTAGAGCCACCTCATCCCAAGGGATATCGCATGCCAAGAGACGGAAATCGGCTGCGTAAGCCGACGCGGGACGATCTCCTTGTCGGAGCCTTCGATTCTTGTTTATTGCAATCCTAATATTGTCAGTATCTCCAAAGCTAACTTGAAACTCCTTAACAAACACCTCAAAATCCTCCAACAACGGTAACTTCTTTTCGAGGAGTGGAGCAAACCATGCTAGTGCCGTACCACATAGCAAGGTTCCTACTAATCCCACACGAGCAGCTTCTGTTGGATATCGATTAGGATGTAGTTGAATGACCAAACGTACTTGATTCAAAAAGCCTCGAAATAGAGACCTCGTACCATCAAACTTAGCAGGGAGGCTAATCTTAGGTTCTTTGGGGTATTTTTGAACCCCCAACGCTTGTTCTCGTAATGATAATATAGTAGCCTCGAGTTGGCGAACCCATTGTGACAACTCTTCATACTGTTGCGCTTTCTCGGTACTCACATGTTGTAGGTCCCCGAGTAGTCTTTGATTTTCTTACTCTAGTGCCACAAATTTATTTGTGAGGATGTCGAGCTCAGAAAGGACGCGCATATATTCTTGTTTGCTCACAGACTCCATATCGTACGAAGGAAGAGGAAAAGAAAGAAGGAAACTTATTAAGGTTCTTGAAAGAGAAAGAAATGAGGAAGGAAACAAGAAATTAGGTTCAAACTGTCGAGAGAGAGAGAGAGAGAGAGAGAGTATTGTAAAGATAATGTATTCCAATAGAAGAGTGGAATACAACGAGTAAACAAGGGCGCTCTAGAATGGCGTTTAACCAAATTGGTTCATCCCTTATGGTAATATGCATATTTATAAGTTTTAATAGGATATTCTAGAAAGTTCTAGAATAAAGACCATGAATATTCTAGAACCTCCTTGAATAAATACCATGCTAGAATATTCTAGAATTTCCTAGACAAAAGAGCACTCTAGAATACTCTAGCACATTCTAGAACATAGAGTACTCTAGATTACTGAAAAAGATTATGTGCGGAAGCAATAGAAAACCGAACACAGAAAATAGGAGGGTTTAATGGAGAGCTTGAATATACACAATACGTGGGAGAGATAGAGAGAACACACAGAAAACTAAATTAAAAAATAATACTCAATCTGAACATAGAATGTGCTCAGTGAGCACTTTTATACATGTCCATACGGATTGACAGAGGTACTGACACGTACTTCAATGCTCATAACTGAGCTCTACGCTAACTCCCAGAATGTATTTCTACGCAGAATATCTTTCCAATGGCCTCGTGGTTTACGCACCGCTACGGCCTAACCGATCGGCCCCAACCGATCCGGTTCTCGGCTTGCACAGCCAATCCGGTCAATGTTGAGCTTGTATCTCAAAACTCCCCCTCAAGTTCAACTTGAGGTTCCATCTGCTCTTCCAGATCTGCGCTCTGGTTCCTTCTGGCTTCACGCCTCGCTCGCGCTCCTCGACCTGTTCGATTCCGCGCGCCTCGACCCTTCCGATCGGCTTGTCTGCTCACGCGGCCCTTCTCAGCTTCCTTGTTCTTGCGGTGTTGGCGCCTCTTCTGTTGCCTTGTCTTCCGCTTGGCCCTTGGTTGATTCAGCGTATCCGAATAAAACATCCGAACCGACTTAGCTTCCTCTGATCGGTTTTCACTCTCGTCCAAGTTGCCTATCTCCAACTCTTCTTCGGTCTTCTCGCCCTTGATGGCTTCGTCTCCCCCATGCTTGGTTGGCTTCGGCTCTTTCTTTCGACTGCTCCCCTTATGTTCGTTTTCAGACTCTTCTGCGGATCCGCCCTCGGCTTCCTCAGCCAATCCGAAATCAAATCCGTCATCTGACTCGGCATCACGGTCTTTTCCGCTCCTTTCCTGCTCCCTTCCGTGGTCATCATGGACGTCTCTTCCCCTCAAGTTCGGCATGTCGAGGTGACGCAACCCAAGCACACCCGAGAATTGCCGCAACTTGTCCAGACCAAGAGGCTTGGTGAAGATGTCGGCGTTCTGCCGATCTGTCGGAACATACTAAAGTTCGACTTCACTGGAGAGGACACGCTCACGGACGAAATGGTAGTGCACCTCAATGTGCTTAGTCCGGGCGTGGAAGATGGGGTTCTTAGCTAGTTGGATGTTGCTGAGGTTGTCACAGTAGATTGGTGTTGGATCGGATACCTCCACCTGTAGATCCTTAAGTAGCCGCTTCAACCATATGGCTTCGCATGTCACAACAACCGCTCCTCTATACTCGGCTTCGGTGCTCGACAGCGCAACTATCGACTACTTCTTGCTACTCCACGCTATTGCGGCACTCCCGAGATAGAACGCGAAACGGGACGTGGATCGACGATCGCTGGCGTTTCCGGCCCAATCAACATCGGTGTAACTGACCAATTGCGCGGCAGTATCGGCCCGATATAGTAGCCCCCGGTCCTTAGTGCCACTAACGTACTGGAGTAGTCGTTGTGCGCACTGAAGGTGCTTCTTGGTCGGTCGCGCCATCAACTGACTGATCACCCCGACCGTGTAGCTGAGATCTGGTCGGGTGATGGTCAAGTATATAAGGCTTCCGACTATTTGTCGGAACCTCGTCGGGTCGCATACCTTTCCGGAATCGGGACGAAGCTTGACGGTTCTATCCAGAGGAATCGAGACGTACTTACAGTCAGCCATCCCGAATTTGAAGAGCGTACTCAGCATGTAATGCCGTTGGCTGATCAGTATGCCTTCGGGGGTGCGGATCACTTCGATCTCGAGGAAGTAATGAAGGTCCCCCAGGTCCTTCATGTCAAATGATGCCGCAAGCTGGAGTAAAGGTCGGTGCCGGTGATGACCAAGTCATCAACATAAAGTAAAATACTAACCGGCCTGAGTCGACCTTTCCGGGTGAACAGTGAGGAGTCTGATTTTAACGTCGCAAAGCCCAACCGGCGCAATCGTTGCGTGATCTTCACGTTCTAGGCACGCGGGGCTTGCTTTAGTCCGTAAAGGGACTTCTTCAATCGGCACACCACCGAAGTGTTCGTTCCAGACTGAAATTCGGGGGGCTGTACCATGTACACCTGTTCCTCAAGCTCAGCTTGCAAGAACGCATTCCTTACATCCATCTGATGTAAGTGCCACTCCTTTGCCGTAGCGACCGTGAGCAAAACACGGACAGTTGTTGTCTTCGTGACTGGTGCAAACGTCTCATTGTAGTCAATGCCGTGTTTTTGCGCATGGCCTTTTGCTACTAACTGGGCCTTATATCGGTTGACCGAGCCGTCAGTGTTGTACTTGACCTTGTACACCCACCTACATCCGATCGGCTTCACACCTTTTCTTGCATCAACTAGGTCCTAGGTTTCATTTTCCGCCAATGCGCGCATCTCTTCCTCCATTGCGGCATGCCAATTTGCGTCCTTCGCCGCTTCTGCGTAGCTCTCCGGCTCACGCACATCCGCTACACGTGTCATGTACACATAGTGATGCACCATGTACTCGTTCTAACCGAATCTCACAATAGGGTTCTTCTGGTTGGTTGATCGGCGCAATTGCTTATTAGCCGAAGTTGAGGCTTTCTTGGCTGACGCGGACTTCGGTCTCAAAGACCTGTCGTCACTTCCCTTGGAGTCGGACTCGCGTCGATCTGACTCGTTCCTATCCGTGCCGTAATCCGACACCTTCTTCTTCCCTTTTTCTTTGCGTGTAAGCCGTCTCCTCGGCTTCCTACGCGGGGAATGCACGGCCGAGTCTCCACTACTCGTTGGCTCTTCATCGGACTGGTCGAACCGACTCAATCGTCCATCCGGTCCACTTAACCGAAACGAAATCAGACTCTCTTTGCGGGTCCCGATTTCAGGCGCATCCGGAGGCATCTCGGCCTCGCTAACCTCATCGTCAGAACTCAGATTTGAGGTGAGGTTCGGAGTCGGAGGCAAGTACCAGGATGCGGACTCGTCAAACACAACGTCATGGTT
>NW_028231461.1:0-12845 GCF_043228905.1 Azolla caroliniana | reverse complement strand
AGATTTTGTCACTCATATATCCCTCGTCAGAAGAATGAAGTTCCATAATGTATGAAACTCTATGTCCATAATATATGGTAGTTTGACAGAACCTAGCTTTATTTATCTGACCCAAATTCGTTTGTGAGTTGATAGATGTGTAGAAAGATTATGTCATGTAATTTCTTCTTTCTGATTTACCAACCCTAGCATGTGATGTCATGCAGAGCTTGCAACAGTATGACAATGTATTTGGATGTTGTGTCTTTTCATCGGTTGGATTCACATGGCGTGAATGGACATGCCAATATATTGTACATGCTCATTCTCTTCATATATACTTGTGAAAAACATCTATCTGAGAGAAAGGTTTTTTTGGCCTTGGTTACTTGTGGAGCAAAAACATGACGCGCACCAATATGTCAATCATATCATTAGTTGTCTGATCCGGTGTGTAGATTTTGCAACTGGTTTAAACTCTAGCAGAAAACATTTGGCTTCTTTAAGAATAGGATGAGGATGGGTGGATGGCTTCTAGGAAATACCACATTTCATGGCAATGGGATATGTGTCGTGAAGATTATGCAACTGGAGAGTAATGCAATGAATATTCTAATTTTTCATATTTGACAAGTATTGTAAATGTGGCTTAATTGAATATATGCATATATATTTGATTTTTTGCATGTTTGAGATGTTGTCTCTTGGAGTGCTCTTCTTACAAGATATGGTAAACATGGTCTAGGTGAGCAAGTCTTGCATGGTTTTAAGAAAATGCAACAAGATGGTTTATCTTTAACTTTAGCAACATTAGTTGCTGGTTTCAGAGCGTGTACAATCTTAGAGGCATTAGATAAATGGACTGTACATGTAGAAATTGCTCAAGAAGGTGGCTCACTTGAAGAAGCTCATGGTGTTTTGCCTTGTGATGCTTGTGGAAACATGAGGGCACATAAAAAGGCCAAAGATTTCCATGATGATTCATGATGTTGTTATGAACAGTTTTGATACAAATTCCTTCATTGCAATATTTTAGTGGATCATGCATGCACTTCACAGTTACAACATATGGTAGTCGTTTAGGTCAATTTGAGCATACTTTACATATGCAACTCTTGAATATGGTAGTCTTTTAACATACACAACTCTAGAAATTTTGATTGGTGATGAAATCTTGAATATATGCTCTCTTCTGAATATATGTGGTCTTTGGAATATGTGTGGTCTTTTGAATACATGTGGACTGGTGGTTATAATATATGTTGTCATTTGATTTCTGCACATAATAAATGGAGCAAGAATAAATGGCACTAGTGTCTTAAAGATATGTTAGGGTAAATCTGAGATAGCAAAGCTGGACTAAGATGTATGTATGTATGTGGAATGGATTACATTGCTTCCAATAATGTAAGTATATGAAATTGTGGTAGCTTTTGAAAACTCTAGTAGCATTTGAAGATATAACCGTGACTTGCAACATAATTCAGATTCTTGAACAACTCATCAACACATTTGGTAAATCACTCATGCATATACATATATGTATCACTCAAGCATTGATGTAATTTTGTTAAGAGTATGTCATGCTCATCTAGAGAGGTTGCACTGCAAAACGTAGAACCAACAATATAGATGAATGCACAATAAACTGGAGGCTAGGTTTGAAGATTCATTGGCTCAAGTAGACGTGATAGAGGTAGGACACAACGGGGTTAAGACGTGACAAAGGCAAGACATACCAAGGTTAGACGTGATAGCGGCATGACAAATTGGGGATAGACATGATAGAGGCAAGACAAACATGGGTTAGATGTGACAAAGGCTAGATACAATGGAGTTAGGAATGGGTGCATGCTTTTTGTGGATAATGATCCAGACGGTGTAGATTTAATGGATTATTGAAGCCATTCCCACATCGTCCGTGACCGCGATTCCCTCACCAAGACTATTTTAATATTTGGTTGCAAACAAACTCGTACGCCCATCCTTACTTTATCTTGATTTACGTGTGTTCATCCCATGTTACCTGCATATCCAATCCCAATGAAGTTTTGGTGAGGTTGGAATGTGTTTTCGAAGGGTGGCTCTCTGTGTATGTACAACATTGTTTAAATTGGACCAAGTTTAATGATGCTTGCTACTATATCTATCTTTTATACTGCTTTCACTGTGATCTATAATTTAGCCATGCTTTGAATTGATATTTGAAAGTTCAAATCCTACGATTTATGGTTCTATAAAAAAATGGAGCTTCCTAAGGAGAATGTTCATGTTTCAAAAGATCTAGAATTTATTGACTTGAAGAATAGTGTGAGGAGCTTGACTACGTTGATTCTAAGTTCACTTCAAGTTGTACACTCACAACACATCAAATTACAAGATTTAAATTTGTTGGCCATAATGAGGTCGTGGATTTTGATTGTCGCCCTTTTAACTAAGATTAAGAAAAATTTGTTTCTAAACCACCCAAGGGTGATTAATAGGCAATATTTGATTAAAGAAATCCTTGTCGTGATAAATTCAAGCACTTTGATATCTTCCAAGACAACAAATATTATGATATGTGCATCAAGACAGCTTGGAAAAAAACCATGATGTCTTGGTAAATTGGGACAATGTTTTGAAAGAATGGTTCTCCATATATGTACAACATTTTTTAAATTGGACCAGGTTTGACGATTCTTACTGCTATATCTATCTTTTGTACAACTTTCATGATGATCCATAATTTAGCCATTGGTTTGAAATTGATATTTAAAACTTGGTTTTACGCCATGTTGGTTAAGGTGAACATAATCTCTTTTTGCATCTTAGCAACCTTGGTTTCTGATTTAGAAGGGTTGGATTCATGAACCTTCAAGTGAATGGTTGGAAAGGCAAGAGTTTGTAAACAACCCCAATTTCTAAGCACCTTGAGATGAGAGCTTTCATGGCATTTACAATAAAGAAGAGAACATGTAAAACATGGGAATTCGAAGGACCTTGAACTTGAAATGTTGTAATGAAGAGAAACACGCTCCTCTCCCCAATTAGGAGGTTTATATGGAAATCATGTAAGGTAAGTGGGATGGGAACCCATAAATGATGGCCCTTGATACTCTGATGAAAGACATGTATTGGAGGTTATACTACAACAATCCGTTGTTTGGAAGGGGACAAGGTCTTGTCTTTGATATCTTCTTTCGTAGTTTGGGTATTGTGGAAGGCTAGATGTAAATGTGTATGTAAGAAAGTCAAACAGGATGCGGTTGAGTTAGTCAAGGAGATATGGTTAATGCTCCTACATACTCAATAAGAGGTCAATATGACACAATAACTGGTGAGCCTGATGCTGTGATTCGTAAACAAAAATAATTTCGAGAAATTTGGAAAAAGGCAAAGGTCTTCACTTCTTTTGGAGGAGAATAAAGTGGAGATATGCTCCTCCAAGATGGCTTTTTCCAGCCTCCTTGTCTTGGAAGGACCATACATGAGGGCTTTTGATACTCGACATGTTGGTTGATGTGGGTATGAGGGTTATAATAAATTACTCTACGAATTCGTTGTACACTTTGGCCATCTTTCCATTAGTACTAAGGTGAATCTTTATTTATTTATTTTTAAAAAGATAAAAAAAATGATAGCCCTTGATAATGATCAATAGAGAATGAGAGACTAACCATTACTCATGTCTCTCTATTTCGTGGTTGGCTTGGTGATGTACATCGTCACGTCAAAGTCATTAAACCAAGAGAAACCAAGTTTGAGCCTCACCATGGCCTAGGCAGTGTTCCATAGATTGGAATCAATCTCTTGCGAACGTTTAAAAGAGATGTATATATGAGACTCTCATAGATCGACCATGGTAAGCCAATCAAGAAGGGGTCTTCTTCTTCTTCTTCTTCTTCTTCTTCTTCTTGCAATTACCTTATCCTAGTGGTAAGTTATTAGACGAGTAATCTTTAAGAGGCGTTGGGTTCGAGAGTTCCAATTGGGCTATCTTCTATATATATATCTCTCGTATTCAAGTGCAGCATACCCCTGGAAGTTCATCTATTTACCAGAATGCCTCTGGAAGTTCTAAATTTACCAAACTACCCCTATGATAAATAGTGCTAGTTCGGGTCCATTTCTTTCATTTTTGGTAAATAGGGCTTGTAGATTTGAGTGTATAATTACTTTATAAAGTGTAATTTTTTGGAGATAGGGGTAGTTTGGTAAATTTGAAACTTCCAGGGGCATCCCGATACTTTTCCCTTGATTCTATCGTATGTTTGAATGAAAGAGAGGAAGGAAGAAGGAGAGAAGGGTGAGCGAGCGGTGGGGATGGGAAGTCAGGGGTTGAATCGGACGGTCAAGGTTGAACCTCTATATATAGATATTATCATATATATATATATGTATATGTATGTGTGTGAATGGAAAGCGTTTTGCGTTTTGCGTTTTGCGTTTTTGCCTGTCTATTTCTTCTTCTTCTTCGTCTTCGTCTTCTTCTTCTGCCGTCCGCTTCCTCCGTCTCTGATCGATCATCGACTGCAGAGATGACCGTCGGAAACGCAGCAGATATCTCCGCAGATATCTCCGCAGAGCTCCGATATCAGACGCTCATGGTACCTACCCTCTCTCCAAAACTCCTTTCTTCCCCTCCCTCTCTGAGATAGATTTATCGAAAGCTCCCTTTTCTTCCTCAATACTTCAGCTTCCATGCATGCAATGTATGTTTCCTTCGTCTTTGTTCTCTCCTTTCGACCTGGTTCCTGCCCCTCACTTCCACGATAGAAGAATTTAGAACTTCTTTTTATTGCCCGCGAGACTTTGCTCCCCTTTTTTTTTTTTGTTGTCTTGTCTCTCCAAGTAAGTTTTCTTTTATAACAAGAATCATATTCTCTTTCAGAATCGAACAAAATAACCATTTTCTTTGGCTCTTTTCTATTTGCTCTTTGATTCTAGCCGCGGCCAACAACCTCTTTTGCATTTTCTTGTTTCGTTTTTGTTTGTAATGATTCTGCTAGATATTTGCTTTTCTCTTTCTCTGGGAAAAAGACCGAATCTGCCTCTTGCTTTTTATGCACAGGTGTTTGTGTTTTGGATGTCAAAAGAAACATAACTGTTTTTGCTTTCGGCATTAAATCAGCCAACGTGACACCTTATTTAGGACTTCCCATGTGTACACAGTTTTAATTCATCTCATGTTGCTGAAGGTAGTTAGAATTGTATCTAGCAGAGAATTTTTGGTCTTTACTACAATTGAGAAGGCAAATTCGACTTAATATAGACTGTTATGGAAATGCCTGAACCCATGAAATCAATTATGAGATTATTATATTCACTTGTGGGGGTTTTAGATCATGTTCTTGCACTATCTTGCTTCCTTACCTGTGGCTTGCACAGAATTTGCTCTCAATTGAAGAAACTTGAGTCTCTCTGTCACTCACAGGAAATTGTTTGAAATTTTAATCAATTGATCAAGCTACTTAAAACTGATAAACCCATTCTATACCATTTCCGTTGCATGATTACACAGACTTCTAATGACTTCTTAATCTATTTACACAAATTTAGAAACAGCAGAGTTTACTTGGAATCTTTAAATCTGTAATTGCCTTGTACTGATTGTTATGGTATTAGACCATGATATCATCTTTTATGGTATTAAACCATTATGATATTTAAACAGGTATGGTGTTAGACCATGAAAGAATTTGAAGTATCGAAATTCGATACTACATTTCACCCGAATAAAATGGAGTAACTTTTTCATGACTGTTTGTTTAATTTGTAGTTCTATTTTTACGGCAAATTATAAAACTTTTGAGAAAAGATGCCTCAATAATCATTTAACATCATTTTTCTTGATCCTCTTGAGTCTCACTTGTTCAAAGCATCTGTATGTTCGGATCTCTCCTGATGACAATATATATTTGAGCAATGCATACAAACAGGTATATGTAATATATATCTGTACATAGACATGTTAAGACAAATGTGTGTGTGGATTTTTGAATTCAGAAGTGTGCATTGTGTCTTTGAAAAACTACCAATATATGCTTGGTAAAAGTTAGATTCCCAAATTTTATGAAGATTTAAATTTTTGTCCTTAATATGAGTGTTAGATTTATGAAATTAGAATCATGATTTTCTAAGTGCGCTTCTCATTCAAAAGCTTTGGAATAAAATAATATTGAATGTCCATAAATGAAGTTACCATTAAAAGGAGGTAATATCTCACTGTTATTTATTGGATCCTGCAGATGCTCTTTGAATTATCAAAACCCGATGGATTCAAGAGTCTGGCATCAGACACTCACATAGTTTTTGGGGAAGCAAAAATTGAAGATTTAAGCTTTCAGCTACAAACACAAGCTGCTAAGCAAATCAAGGCACCTGATCTTGCACATGAAATCACAAGAACAATAGAACCATCAGGTGATTTGGAGCTAGAAGAAGATGAAGAGGTAGATGAGTCTGGTATAGAACCAAAGGATATTGAACTTGTTATGACACAAGCTCGTGTTTCACGATCTAAAGCTGTTTTAGCTTTGCGATCGGCGAACAGAGATATAGTTTCTGCCATCATGGAGCTCACTGATTAAAGAAAAACCTAAATTTTTTAGCTTATTTGGTAGCTGATGCTTTTGGCTAACTATTTATTTTGTTTTAGGCTAATTCTTTATATTCTGATGGCATATAAATTTTGTGCTTTTATAGTGGACAAGGAAGAAAATATATAGGTTTGATCACTTAAAAATCCCTCTTTTACTTTACTCTTGAGTTTTGGTAGGCATACAAAACAGACACAAGATTGTTGATTTGGTAGATTTTGGTAATTTGTAACGCTCGGAATTTTGTTCTACTAATTTCGATATGTTCATTGTCATGATATTTACTTCACTTCATTCTATTGAGTATTGTAATGTGTTACTTATGCTCTGGTTTCTTCATGGATATGACCTTACGGAAGTATTCTTAATTGATGTTTAAACTGAAATCGTCACTAACAATGGCTAACTGCCAAAGGAATGGGTAAATAACACCCACCAGTAATGCGGCATGACAATCTACAAGAGATGCTAAAATTTAAATGACAAAGAAACTCTGTTTTTAGGCGTAAGCTCTTATATTGTATGGCGAGAGTTTGAAGCATTGGATAAAGGGTTTTCCTTGTCTTTCATTGATACAAATGCGTGCACTGTCAATCCTTAGAATCCTTTACATATGACCAGTTTGGCATGCCAATGTGATAACCATTCACAAAATTAAGAACCTTCATCATCATGAACATCAATTTTCCAAAAGCCAGACTCTTTTGTATGTAGAAGCTATATCCACCATGATGAATGCTACCAAATTGTCATGAACTTTTCAAATGACTTGAATACACATTAAAGAATATATTACAAGAACTGAAATGGAAGGCTTGATTTCAAGTCTTGATATTTAGTACAAAGATTTATACAAAATACTAGATTATTTCACAATAATTGAAGCGGAGGAAATATAAACAACATAAGAATCTTGTCTATATAATATAAACATGTTGCTAATATACTTTGTTTGAATATTCTCTCCACTTTAAAGTCTTAATAAAAAGCTAATGTTAACTACAAGTTGCTTGTGTGGGTAGTCACTAACCTTAACAATATATATTAGTGCGACACTAAATTGTCAGACTCTAACTGATGCCGCTCCGCTAGTTTCAAAACCGAAAATTGCTTTAGGGTTGGGGTTGGCTTAGTTTCAAAATAGAATTGTATTGGTTTCGTAGTTTGTCATTGATCAAGTTTGAAACTATGATTTTAACTGTTTAAATGAATTGTAGAGTCATTTGACATTATGTTTTATTAGCTTTAAGAACCTCTTGTGAGTTATAATTGTTGGGTTCTTCCCTCCTACATGGAGGAAGAGGTCCAAATATTTCATTGGGTCTATGTTTTTTTTAGCCACATTAGTATGTGGATGTGTATGTTGTAATGGGTCCAAATTAGTATGTA
Organism: Azolla caroliniana; assembly: GCF_043228905.1. NCBI lineage: Eukaryota > Viridiplantae > Streptophyta > Polypodiopsida > Salviniales > Salviniaceae > Azolla > Azolla caroliniana. Next base: position 4,896 of record NW_028231461.1, on the reverse strand, counting down.
AAGGGCTCGTTTAAAGTTTCTACTTATACTAGGTTTTTTCTTAGGGGTAATAAGGGGTTTTTTAGAAACATAACCCTTATTATTATTACTATTTCTGTTTTTTGAGAATATACTAAAAAGAACATGCAGCAAGAAAGAAAAGAGAGAGAGGGATAGAAGATAGATGCAGAGTAGCCAACTATTCTTGCCTCAATCGATGACCAAACGACCTCCGATCGTGGCCAAAGTTTAATGACTTGTTCCTGATACTATCTTCTTCAAATCCAACAATTCGGATTATTGTTTTTTGATCTCTCTATCTTCATAGATTCTACTCTGATCAGATTTTATGAATTTGTGAAATTTGCCACTATATGTGATGATTTGTAGAGATTTGTTGATCCAAAGACTTACCTTGAAGATTGTAAAGTCTCTAGTTATGAACTACGGATGAAAACCTGTTGTACCCACTGGATTAATGTTTATTAGTGGAATTTTGGTGCGTTGTAAACGGTCCCGTGGTTTTACCCCACATCGGGGTTTGCCACGTAAATCTCGTGTCTCTTTGATCTTGTTAGTGTTCAAGTGTGGAGTTTATTGCCAAATTGCTGTCAAGATTAGTTTTGGTTTTGATTACTGTCTTCTATTTTACAACACAAGTGGGGAAAAGATTTGTTAGCTTTAGTGTGGAAGAGTGAGTGGTATTGTCTTGTGCTTCCCCAACAATAATGATTTACTTAACCATATTTTTGGAATTGTTGGCTAGTTTACTAGAGGAGAATGTGAAGCCAGTTGTTTAGGAACAACTTTTCATTGTGCATGATCTTAAATTAGATATGTAACATATTTTTTAATTGAAACTAACATGAACTTACAACATTGAGGTTTAAACTTTAAAGCACAAGATTTTAAAACACCACCCTTATATGGCTAAAATATAAGTTTTTCAAATTGGTAGGGATATTTGAAGAAGTCTTGAATATGATATGCATATAAAATCAATGCTTTCACGTTGTATTGTGGCAATGTTGTCTTGTTCAAACTAGATTTGTTTCAAGATCCTAAAACTAACATCATAGAAAAAATAGGGGTTTGAAGTGTAGATCATCATGCAAATGGAAATTTTAATGCAAAAGAAAACAAGCCATCAACATCCTTTATCATTGTGTGGTTTTAAGATGTTTTTGCATTGAAACTTGGATGACCCAATAAGGACCTAGGTTTGAGCCATTGCCATGCAAGATATATGATCAACAAACAAGTTAGTTAAAAAACTTCCTTTTCTATGAAAGATTTCAAACAAGAGAAAATCGATCAAAGGTACAATAACTGAGCAAAAATGGTGACAATGCAAAAGGTCGGTGTTCAAACAATCTACAAGAATGTAATATTGTAGTCTTTGTTCCCTTTGTATGGAATTCCAATTGAGTACTAGAGCCAACATAAATATAGAGCGGTTTTTAGCATCTCTTGCATGAAGCGATCTATTTGTTACTTCCAAGGGCACATACAAGTTACTACATACATGTATATATATGTGTACAAAATGAATGTTTAATCATGTATATAAGAGTAATTTGCAAGAACAAATAGAAAAATATCAGCACAATAAACTCGGTATGCCTAAAAGAATGTGTGAAAGGTTTATTTGTTGTATCTTTCTTTCATGCAATGTAGTGCCGTGTAGCATGTCTCAATCCTTCCAATTCAGGGATAGAATATGATGCAAAGGCTTCATATCATTTCAAATAAAAATTGAAGAATGATCATAACATATTGTGGTCTTCATCTTTAGTTGAATAACAATAAGTGTATGCTTAAGTGCCACGCAATTGTTAGTTAGGTTATCTTAGAATTGCATTACGAACAAAGCAAGTGTGAAATACTCAAAAAGTGGAGTTGCAAGTAGGCCATGATTGGATGAATTACGAATGTGAAAATAAGAACAATAAAGTTGTTGGCACGTTCCAAGAGACATTAAAAATGGGAAGTAAGAAACTTTACCACATACATGATGGTCCAAGGAAGGAATTGACTTTGTACGTACATACCAAAAAATCATAGTTAATAGCCTCAAGTCCAATCAGAGGATGCGCATTGAGCACACTTCGAATGGTAGCAAGTGAGCCATGTGCAACAAAAATGTTAGAAGGCTCTTACGGAATGCATCTTGTTGAGGGGAGAGGGAGGAATTCACCGTCCAAATGGAGGTGGGCAAACCGATGCAAACATTGAGGGCAATGGGGGGGGCAAATGAGGATATGTGTGAAAATGTGAACCCCCTCACGAATGGTATTGGCATTTGAACCTCCGTACACTCATCCACACTATGCCGTCCAATAAACTATTCTCATAAAGTCTCTCTCTTCGATGAATTTGCCAACTTGCATATCTCTCTCTCTCTCTCTCTCTCTCTCTCTCTCTCTCTCTCTCTCTCTTGATATATATATATATATATGAATTGTTTCAATATGTTCTCTCTCTCAAGCAAAGCCATTGAGCATCTATAATATCTTTCTCAAGCAAGTTCTCAAACTCTTCTAACTTACTCTCTCTACACATGAAAGATTCTCGACCTTCTAGTTATATTTATCTCAATAACGGACTCTACCTAACCAACTACCACACTTCTAACCATGAAAATTGCTCGTCTTACATGCATTCATTTGCCTCAAATATATTGTACTTACATGGTAAAAATGTGTAGAGTTGATTTCATAACGCAACTTCAAAACCTAGGTTGTGTGATCGAGTGCGTAGGAGTGTTAGGGCTCTACGAGAGTTAATACGCATGTTAGTAATGTGTGTGTGTGTGTGTGTGTGTGTGTGTGTGTGTGTGTGTGTGTGTGTGTGTGTGAGAGAGAGAGAGAGGCAAGGGGAGATGGATCATCGATGTTCCAATGCTTGTGTGTTTCCCGTGGACAATGGTGTCTCGATTTGAATAGTAAGCATAATATAAATTGTAGCTAATGATGCCTTACTACAAAATGTTGACATTTTACCATAGATTTTTGTTGATATACAATGGTGCTTAATTGGAGATTATGGAAGCAAGCGTACTTCGATATTTTTTAAACTAAACAAGTATACATTTGCAATGTATGTATATGTGATCATATTTTGGTAATTTTTGCCTTCAAGTTTAATAGTATTCCTTTAGTTAAGACATAGGTTTGGTGCTCATTTTTTTAAGGACCAATAATGTGATTGTTTCACTTCGGATTGGTAGTTTAGAATCTTCATTTCTTTTTCTCTTCAAGGACAAGCAAGAAAATTTACATGAGAAATTGAACGTTGTGTATTGATATCATGCCAAACTAGAAGAATATTGCCATGTCTATACATATATCCTTCTTGTTTTTCACCAAGAAATCATCCTTGCCAAGTGACCTATATGTCTTCATTCATATAATTGATATAAGCTTAGATCCTATTATCTATATCCAAACTCAAACGCCTATTAAAAGCCACATTACTTTTAGGACACTTTCTTAGTAGATAACTCTTTATAACATCCTTATAATATAGAAACGCTTGTGTGTTTTCTTTATTTACAAATCGAGATGAGCTCAATATCTCTTGACTTGTTTCTTCTAAACGTTGTCTTGCAAAATTGCATGAAATCGTAGCGTTTTTACCGAGCCTTATGAGATCATGCCAAAATAGACTCAAATGAGCACAAATTTGAAAAACTAACAATTGAAGGTATGTATTGTATTCTATACTTTATACCCATTTTTTAACATCCCAATTAAAGCAATTGTATAGGTCTCTACTTAAATATGTACAAGGTAAATCGTTTATGTTTCTTTCTCTCCCTCGCATCTAATCCAATCCTCACTATTACCTATGCATTTATCGAAATATAATGAGTTCACTTTGAAATTAACTTGAAATTTCATTCCTCATTCAAGTAGCTATCTAACCACATTAAAAAAACATGTTCCCCTTTTAGCTTGACAAGGAATTATAAATTACCCATCTATTCGTTTTTCGAGACATTGGTGACATTAACTATGACCACTCACGCATCTCGCTAGGTCGTGAGAAATATGTAAATCTAGTACTAAAAAAATATGTAGTGCAGTATCATCAATGCATGAATCATGCTCGTTTTCCCAAACAAGTGTCACACCGTTTCTATAGAAAAGTAAATTTCAAACAAGCTTAATTTAAATGATTTTTTCAAAGTAAGTGTCATGCCATCCTTCAAATGATATAAACAACCATGTATGTCTTACTATAGACGATTCATCATGTAATTTATTTTCTACTTCATTCTACCCCAAGCACTGAAGGTACATCATGTGCATGTATTACAAGGGTTATACATGTTGATTAGACTAATGAATTTTCCATTACTAATATGCTAATGATTTTATTTCAACTATTCATGTGTTAATGATTTGAAGTGCTAAACCATAGTATTCCAAGGTCAAGTTTTGTAACTCGATGGAAGTCATGAAAAAGGGTAGTGTGAAATTAGACATAAAGTTGGTGTATTTGGTTTGTTAGCTCGTGTATTAAATTGACTTATATGTAACATTGCATATGTACCTCCATTAAATATGTTAAGAATGTTAACGTGAAGTGATAAATTTAATCTCTTGGCATCTCCCTCTCAAAGTCCTCAACCTTCAAACTAGTACAATCAAGCACTGTTACATGAATGCATATCCATTAGTGGATGGCTTCAGGTTTTCGATCTACAAAACTTGAACCAATACGTATGCGCACTAAAGTTTCCTATAATAATATTTGTTGAATACTATCCACATGTGTACCATGTTGGGACAAGGATTCCTTGATTTATGCACATATTTGCAATGGGCATGTTTATGACAATGAGTTACATCTGACCATGCACTTAAAAATTTGAGATGTAATGATTCAATGCCTCGATCCATGGATAATCTT
>NW_028231460.1:0-12852 GCF_043228905.1 Azolla caroliniana | reverse complement strand
AAGCCACAGGAATCAACAAGCCTAAACAACTGAGAGACCAAACACCCCGTAGAAAGGTTTCACAAATCCTCCCCACCCCCTTAACAAACATGCCGCAAGTTTGGATCCTTAAAAGTCACGGACCCGGAACGTCACACGATACCCGAGTGACACTCCCTCCATAGTCGCATCCTCAAGGTTCCTCAAAAGCCCTTAATTTACCCAATCCCCTACCACGTTCCCCGTAGACCCCCGTTCAGACCCCCGTCACCATCGGTATCTGAATCTTCCCCATCGATTCCTCCCTACCCTCCCGACCTCACATCCCCGTCGGTTGTCCCTCGTTGTCGTGGTTTATGTTCTATTAATTGTATTATTTTTTATTTTTTATTTTTTATTTTTTATTTTCTATTATTTTTTTTGTTATTTATTTTATTTTTTTAATTTATTATTTTTATTATTTTTTATTATTTTTTTAAATTAATTTTTTTATTTTTTTATTTTTTTATTTTTTTTTTATTCTTTTTTATTTATTTCATTTTATTTTTTATGATCTTTACCATTATTTTATTGATTTACTTTATTTGTAATGACTATTATTTTCAGTATCCGTTTCTTTCTTTTTTATTTTTATAATTTTTATTATTATTTTCTATACCGATTATTATTATCCTTATTTTATTTTATTTTATTTTATTTTATTTTATTTTATTTTATTTTATTTTATTTTATTTTATTTTTTGTTATGTATTTTTTTATTTTTTTATTTTTATTTCGTTTTTTGAGTGGTTTTTTTTATCTTTCTTTTTCCTTTTTCCTTTTTCTTTTTTTTCGTTTTCCTTCTTCTTCTTCTTCTTCTTCTTTTTTCTCCTTCTTCTTTGCTCTACCTCCCCTCCCTTCTCACTCCACGCTCCGCAGCACTCCTTCCCCCCTCCCCGCTCACACTATTCCTCCCCTCCCCCCCCCCAATCTCTGTTCGTGGCTTTCTCCCACCCTCAGCGTCCTCGCCCCTACTCCACCGGTTGCCTGCCCCGGTCGCCGCCTCGCCTCCTCCACACCTTGATTTCCCACGCTTCGAGTAGGCCCTTCCCCCCCCCCCCCCCCTCTCTCGTTTTGACACACCACGCTGCACTCCCCACGTGTGCCGAACCTGCCCTTCGTTCCTCTGCAGGAGGCCATGGCCGACGCCACGACGTTGTCCTCCTCCTCCTGTCACCGGCACACTACGGGCCTCCCAGCCGTGGCGACCATAGCCGACACACTACGTCTACACTCCCCCCGTGGCGGCCATAGTCGTTGCCCCGTCGCCGCCGCCCCTCCTCGTGGCGCTGCCCGTCCACGCTGCCCCACTGTCCCGACGTTTTTTTTCTCTCTTTCGTTCCCCCCGAGGTGGCCGCGATAGCCGCCTTGTCGTTTCACCCTCCCCACGTCGTTGGCCGTTTGCAGCCCACTCCACCTCGTGGTTCGAGGGACCCAACCCCTCGAACTACCCGTTGTTCAAGGGGCCCAACCCCTCGAATCACCCAATGTTCGAGGGGCCCAACCCCTCGAACTACCCGTTGTTCGAGGAGTCCAACCCCTCAAACCACACCCAGCCCAACCTCCCGAACTACACAGTGTTCGAGGGGCCCAACCCCTCCAACTACCCGTTGTTCGAGGGGCCCAACCCCTCAAACCACACCCAGGCCAACCTCCCGAACTACACAGCGTTCGAGGGGTCCAACCCCTCGAACTACACAGTGTTCACGGGGCCCAACTCCTCGAACCACACCCAGCCCAACCCCTCGAACTACACAGTGTTCGAGGGGCCCAACCCCTCGAACTACCCATTGTTTGAGAAGTATCCTTGAGTGTACGGAATTGATCCAGGAGCTGATTCACAACCACATTTACCTATACTAATATTTTTCCTCGCAGGTTGCCAACGATGACGCCTCCCCAATTCATCAAACTCCTCCACGCATACTACCCCGACGCAGGGTGCGGTTCCTTAGTCATTCCAACGGTGTTCAACAATACCCGATGTACTTACCAGGTTCCCACGGCCGCCACGCAGCTCAAGTACCTCGAACCCGACGTGTTCGCCACTCTCTCACGACTTGGCCTCAAGTTCTTCCTTGGGATCGGGCCGTGGGGCGTCCTACCCGAACTGGTCAACCGTTTCCTCATCGGGTACAACCCCGATACGGGCCATGTCGATATGCAGCCTTTCGCAGACTCCCCCCCCCCCCGTCGCATTCTAGTTCACCGCGGCCGACGTTTGTGCTACGCTGCATTTACCCCTCGAGGGCACCCCCTTCCGCACCACGAGGACCTCGGGGGTTGTCCTCGGCATCATTCTTATCGCCTACGCCGAATATTCTGGACGCGAAGGGTGGCGTTACACTGAAATCCCTCTCCATCTCCACGACCGTTGTAGCGCCATTGCCCAAATTGGTGACACCGCATCTACCGATGCCACCACTCGTATCACCAGTGAGTACCTCAAGTGGGCACATGATCCGCAACCGGTCCAATGGGCTCACGAGCTTGTTCGTCGGGTCCGAGAATGTCACACACGGCCCAAATCGACTGTCAATTTCGCGTGGTTCCTCACCCGCTACTTGTGCGCAAAGTTCAGCATCGGACCCCCCGCCCCTCCCTTCGTACGCTGCCAAGAACGCTTCCGCAAAATCACTGTCCCAGGCCAACTCGAACGCCTTCGTCTCCCCGAACGCGACTTTTTACGACAGGTACACCAAGGTGAACAAGCACAGCCACCAGCACACAAACAACCCCCAATCACCCACGTGTCAGCCGAAGCTAACCTCGACACCCCTAAGGATATCACGAATCGTGTCAAGGAATTCCAGACACACGAGTTCACCCCCACCGAAATCCAGGCCTTGTCCACCACTTTCCACTATGTGTCACATCAGACCACAACCATGACTCCGCGTTCCCGCAGCTGCACCACTGAGTCAATCTTGCGCGACCAACGGAACCCGCCAACCCCGCCTCCACCCACCTCGCCAACCCCTCCACCCCACGAATCCTCTCCCCCCGCTCTGGCCACAACTACCCCACCTTTCTCGTCCACCACCACCGACGACACCCCACAACCCTGACCCCATAAACTCGCCTGCCACGCCGCCCCCGACCGGCCCCCGACCGCAACCCCGGCAGTTCCCCCCCCAACCCACCAGGCTCGCCCCCACCCAAATGACAACCCCGCTTCCGCCACCCCCCCTCCCGACCTCCGTGCCCTACTCAACCTCCCTCACTGCAGTTCCTACCCACCCTACCCCCTCCCTCGTCGTTCCCCCCAAACCCTTAACCGACATGGTGGCCGACCTCCTAAAGATGACTATCGTCGTGAACCGTCGCCTACTTCAAGTTCAGGCACAAGCCCAACAGACCGCCACCAACCAACACAAGACCTCTACACGGAACGAGATCTTGGTCGTTGAGGTACGGAGCGCCCTCCATACCAACGCATGCCAAGCGGCCGCCCACGACCTCCTCAAGCAAGAACTCCTGACAACGCAAACCCGACACCAACAACTCGCTAACGAATTCCACCAAGCTCGGACAACCTGGCACCACGACCAGGAACGCGCAGCGCAAACACATGCCAAACTTTCGGCCGAGTACGTCCGCCTCACCACCCAACACCAATTGACCGAGGCCCGCCTCGCAACCGTGACGGTTGATCTCTCCGAACAGTCCGAGGCCCTGGCCGCTACCATGGCCACCACTCACCAACTCACGAGCGAGATCACCACCCTCAAGGCTAAACGAGACGGCATGATCCACCAAGTCGAAGTCGCCAATGAATGCAATCGATGTCTCCTTATCAAACACCGCCGCCAATGCGTCGACCTCGAAAAGGACATCCTTCAACTCCGCACGTCCAAAGCCGCCCTTGAACACGCCCTCACCCCCGGTGCAACAGACCCCTCCACTGTTCAAACCCCTCTCCTTACCCTAGCTGGCTCTCCGAATATGATCCAGGCACTCTAGGTGTACGTGACCTCGACCTCCCTGCTCTCCGAACTTTTCACTGCACCACGCACACCACGCACCCTCCTCATCCAAGCAACGTGCTTCCTTCGGTCGTTAGCCGCCACGCGTCACGTATTCTTTGACGACACCACACCCCCAAACCGGCAGACCTTCATCCGAGTACTCCCCGAAGACAACCACGCCCTCGCCCTCTTCATGTTATACCAGGAAGCCACCGAAGAACCTGCTCCCCCAGCCGGCGACCTCTTCCCCCAACACCTCCCCATTTTGTTCCTCGAAGGTATGGCCTACCTTCACACCGCCCTCACCCCCGACTTGGACATGTCTGACCTTATCTATTTCACCTACCCTTCTGATGTCACGATGCAAGTCACCGAAGACCGACTGGCCCACCTCTTCACAACATTGGTGCGCTTACACCACATCGCCGACACCCTCACCCGCACCCTGTTGGAAAACACAACAACCTCCGTACCGCCTTTCGGTTTCCTCTGGTTAATACGCGCTTGGCAAACCGCTTGGGACATCGGGGTTTGTACTCACATATTCAGCATCGAATACGTCATGTTCAACTGGCCCACCGACCTCGAGGCTGACAACATACCGGAATTAGCCCTATACCTCGACGTTTCCTGCGAGTATCAACTCATGACGTTCGATGAGGCTCGTGCTTGTGCTCTCCTACCCCCGCACCCCCCTTCTCCCCCCCTAGAGATCGACCTGGAGGGGGACCACGACTCACCTGATGAACCCGACACCCGGCCACCGCCTCGCCCTCGCCCTCCCTCCTCCCCACCTCCAAGTCCCGAACGAAGTGATATCGAACTTCGATATGCTTGGAGGCGTTGTGAGGAACCGGATTTTTCGATAAAGCAACAGCACTCTGACTGTCGGTGTAGACAACTGGAGCCGAGTCGGAGTCGACTTGCCGAAATGTGTGCGCCATCCGACGGAGCCATAAAGCTTCTTTCGCTACGTCGGAGGCAGCTACATATTCTGCTTCGGTCGTTGAGGTGGTTGTGCACTCCTGAAGTTTCGACTTCCACGAGATTGCTCCATTGCCGAATTTAAAGTAATATCCGGTTGTTGACTTGCGACTATCCACACAGCCGGCGAAGTCTGAGTCAGTGTAACCGGCTACGCCTGAAGTTGAGTTCGGACCGAAAAGGATGTTGTGGTCTTTTGTGCCAACTAAATATCTGAACACATGCTTAACTGTGTTCCAGTGAGATCGGCTGGGATTGTGCATAAATCTGTTGATGACTCCTACGGTGTGAGAAATATCAGGCCGTGTCGCGACCATCGCGTACATCAAAGAGCCTACTGCCGGTGCATACGGTACCGACTTCATGTCTTCCCCCTCCGGACTGGATGTCGGGCAGTCTCGCTAAGAAAGCCGAAGATGAATGTGGAGCGGGGTCGAAGCAGACTTGGCCGATTGCATGTTGAAGCGTTCCAAGACACGTCCGATGTAGTCGGTTTGAGACAGAAAAAGTTGTCTTTTGGCGCGATTCCGACTAATCTTCATTCCGAGTATGTGTCTTGCCGGACCGAGGTCCTTCATGGCAAACTTCAATCGCAGTTTCCGAACGAGTTCGGTGAGCTCTCCGGTATGCCGACCGGAGAGTAGCATGTCGTCCACGTAGATGATGAGGAAGACGGGAGAACCGTCTTGAGCTATTTTGGTGAAGAGGCAGTGGTCCTCATCACTCTTGGAGAAGCCGACTGACTAGATGAAATCGTCGAACTTCTTGTACCACTTTCGGGGTGCCTGTTTTAGGCCGTAGAACGAGAAGGAGTCGGAGGCAATACGGTTAACACCGTTGTGTGAACTCGAGGAACAACGACTGGCAAGCATCCTGCACTTAGAATTGGAACAATGGCGACGGAAAGCATTTGTCGACCGGCACAGAAAAGGAAATGAAAAAGTGTTCGCAATCGGCAAGCCGGTGTTAGTATTTCAGACCCGGATGGGCAAGATGCCGAGCAAACTACAGTTTAGATGGACCGGTCCGTATTGGCTGACACGTGAGTATAATGGGTCCTACCAGTTAGGGGCACTCGTCGGCCAAGTGCTAGGCAAATGGGTCAACGGATTCCGATTGAAGCCATATAGAGGACCAATGCCCAAGAACCCATTTGAGCAAAGGACTGACACCGGTGAGGAAATGGCAACCGGTGAGGGGAACGGCAACCACCAAGACGGAGGAGACGGCAAGCCGGTAACAGGGGAGAATGAGGCGACGGCAAATCGTAATGAGGCCGGTAAGGGTCCGATAGGACCAACGGAAAACTAACCTCACACAACATTAAAAATAATAAATAAATAAATAAAAGCGAAGTAATCATGCAAAAGCGAGGTATGAATGGACGAGAGAGCGAGGAGCGAAAAGGTACGTACTGGGCATTTAAGCGCCACCACAGGACATAATGCTATTTTAGTACACGACATGCACACACTCGAAAAAGGCGCCTGAATGCACAGAGAAAAACCACTGCGCGTGGAGACCCTCTACTTTCGCAAACCCAGGAGCACAGAAGCACCAAAGCACTAGAAGATAATTAGACGAGAACCTACGCACAGAGAACCCCCGCCTTCTGAACTCTCTCTCTCTCACTCTCACTCTCATCACCAGCCAACCTCGCCACCACAATCCGACCTCGACACAGACATGGACCCGCAAACGCTGTCGGAAGCCGCTAAGAAATGGCTAAAGCAACACGGGCTCGAGGGCTTCTTGACGATTATGGAGGTACCGCCACACAAAGAAGCCGACAAGGTGATCAAAGAAATCGACACAGAGGTCATAACGGCGGAGGCGATCCGTGCGTTAACAGGCCTTCCGGAGGGAGGCATACTCACGATTGACAATCCGACCTCGGAGAAACTCATCAAGTATTTTGGTGAGTACTCCCTAGCCAGCAAGGGCTACCGGACACAGGGCGGCGGAGATATGTTGTTCCGCGAGATTGCTCGTGTACTCCACGAATACGGCCATGTGTACCCTAGACCCCCTGTCATGCCGCAGAACCGGGCAGGGATGATCATCGCCACCTATGAAGGGATCAAGAGGGATTGGTCAGTATTGATCGCAGACGGTTTGTGTGCGGCGATCGACATTGTCAGAGGAAAAGATGGCAAAGAAGGCTGAGAAGGACAGAGGATATGGCACACCGTAACGCAGTGGCTCACCTTGCTTGTGCCACTCGTTCAGCCCGTCCAGCCCAAGAAGCGGGGAAGAGTGGCGGACGACACCCCAAAGACTGCATCCAAAAGACAACAGTTGTTGGCCTCTAAGGCCACTAAGGGGAAGGCGGCGGAAGGCGGCGGACACAGAACAAGCGGGAAAGGAGAGTGCCAGCCGGAAGCGGCCAACGGATGCGCAGGAGGAACCACCGGTACGGCCCGTAAAGGTTACACTCCGCCGACCAGTGAATAGAGAAGCGGACCCCTTGACCGCAAAACTCAATGCCGGGACTCAGGAAGAGGAAATAGAGGAGGAGCCTACGGAGCACCTCCAGCAACGGTCGTCGGCAAGGACCGTTGAGGCAGCCGGGAAACGTTTGGACCCTCAGACGGAGGGAACACCGGCTCCCCATACTGAGACTCCCACGCCAAGGGAGGAACCGAAACCGATGCGCATGGCACCGGAATCAGAAGCCCCTACACCACCGGCAGCACCAGCAAGTCCCATTCCGCCAGAGCCGGAAAGGTCAATACAGCCTCCCTCAGCCAACCAAGAAGAAGCGCGAGGGGAACCAGGACAGTAGGGTGGTCCACGGGCAGAAACGGAATTGCAACTCGGCGCAATCAGGCGGGACCACCCATCTACAAGCGAGTCCATCTGTCAAACCTCCGTGCAAGCACAACAACAATGCACCAGTAGCCTGTGGCTCCGGTGGATAGGCGAACAGATTGCCGGAGCAGTGGGGTATATTGAGGCGGAAGAAAGGGCGCAAAGCGAACAGTTGCTCGTCACAACCGAACAACTAGAGACGGCCCGATCCAGAATCCGGTGCCTTGAAAAAGACTTGGATCAGGTCACGACAGAGATGGCCAAAATGGCCTTAACGGCAACACAGATCCAAACATCGGTGACTCCGGTAAGTGTACAGAATAAAGAAACAAATCAACCTATACATACCAATAAGACCCCGGCAACGGAAACCGTTCCAGAGAGAGATGCGGCGCAAGCCCAGGAGCTTGCGGAATTGAGAGATGAACTTGCCGCACAAGAAGCGCTAAGGAGACGGGAATGGGAATTGAAGACAGCGGCCGAAGCATAATTAAAGAAGACTGCTGAGAACCTCCGCCGGGCAGAGGAGAGCCTCCGGAAAGGCCATCAAGCGTACGACCGGCTAAAGGAGGAAAAAGACAAAGTGTTGCAGGAAAAGGACAAGTTGCGGAAGACGGCGGAAACGGAAATTGAACGGCTAAAGGAAGAGCTCCGCCAGCAGAAGGACCGCGAGGACCGGGCCCGTCGACAGATCAACGCACGGCTCAAGCAAAAGACAGATGATTTTGAGCACCTGCACCGGGACTACAAACGGCTGGAAACGGAGCATAAGGAACGGATGGCCGAGCTCCAGTAGGAAGTTGATCGGGCCGCGACGGCGATCACCAATGAACGTGCGGAAAATACAAGACGGTTGGACGAGGCGGAGAAGGTCCGAATGGAGCTCCAGAGGCAGCAGCAGGAAGAAAAGGAGAGAGCGTCAATGGTATTGCAGAAATTACAAAGCACATATCAAAGGCAATTGACGCATTACAAGGAGCAGGCGGAAGACAACGTCAAAATCATCAAGCAATTGAAGGAGGAACGGCAAGCGACGGAGATCAAATCGCAATTGGGAATGGGCCGGATTCAGTGCATCCTCCGGGCATGGCTAAATCAGACAAAACGCTTGATTGACGAAAGCTCCGTAAGATGGTGGACAAAGTGGGCACAAAATGCGGCTGAACTCCAATTGCTACGAGCAGACGTGGCAAACCGGCAGAAGGAAGGAGATGATTATTACACGTTGACTTCCGAGGACTTCACCGTCATACGGGACGAGCTGGTCGAAGACTTCCAAGTCCTAGCAGATGAACAGTTGGCGCAGGTCTGGCAACTCGTAGCTCAACTAGACGATGATAGGCTGGAACCTCAAATCCAGTTTGAAAGCTATGAGCGGTCCCGGGTTCGGGAAGAAAAAGCACGGGAAGCGGCAACGGTTAACCTTAGTGATGACGACCCGTCGCCGGCCGAGGGCCAGGCCGAAACCAGTCAACCGGAGACCACTACGACGGAGGGAGTAACGACGGAAACACCGGTGTCAGAGCAACAAACGGAGGAGCAGTCGTAGCAGCCACCAAAGGACCAGTCGCAGCAGCCATCAACAGAGCAGCAATAGCAGCAGCAACAACCACAACAACAACCAATTCCAGATGAACCATTGGAGACTCTCGAACAAAGCATTCTGGATATTTTGGATGAAGAATAGCAAGGGTCGGATGGTGGATTCGATGTACAAGGTACTGTCCCACGAGCGTGCCATGTGTTACCGGCCGGCAAAGGAGTCCAGAGTGTGAAACAAAGGAGTTATTTAATTATTAGGAATGGTTGTATGTAAGCTATTAGTAGTGTGGACGGACGGACCGGAATCGGTATGCTGTTCCGGATCCGGACCGATCCCGAACAGGTGCGGATGGCACCGTTTTGTACAACAGACCGGAAACCTATTTAAAGGCCCGGATACAATGTAATGAGCAGCGGTTAATTAATAAAGATTAGCATTTTTATCTCTGTGTTAATTGCCATTCTGCATTCATTGTTATATCTTACGCGTGTGATTATTAAGGACAATCTTACTAAGTAACCTAATTAAGTCGGATTAATCGTTGAGTCTAATCATGTTGCCGTAACACCCCTTTGGTGAAGTGTCTTCCGTAGACACCCTGTATTAGGCCATTGTCCGGCCCTAAGAGTTAACATCGGACGTCTCCTTTAGTCTATAGACCCACTTGCAAGGAAGAGCACGTCGATTCTTCGGTAAGTCGACCAGATCCCAAGTCTTGTTGGCGCGGATGGAGTGCATTTCCGACTCCATTGCCAGATGCCAGGTGGCTGAATCGGCAGCTGCCGATGCTTCTTCGTAGGACGTCGGTTCGCCGGCGTCAATGAAGAAAATTCCGGGAGAGTACCTCTCCGGAGGTTGCGACTGTCTCTCAGATCTTCGAGGTATGACTGGACTGGTCGCACCGGGTGTCGATGTCGGATGGTCGGAAGCTGAGCCATTCGGCTGTGCCGAATCTGTGGATTCGGTGCGAGAGAAGTCGGATACCCGTGAAACCGGTCTCGTGTTGTGTGTTGGGCCGTCATGAAGGGTTGGCACTTCGGAAAATATTACCCTTCGGACTTCAATAGGCCTTTCGGCCGTTTTGTGCATAATCGACTCGTTGAACACGACATCTGAACTTCGGACAATTTGCCTGTGCTCGGGGTCCCAGAGTCGGTATCTGATCTCGCCGTCGGGTCCGTACCCGAGGAAAACGCATTTCCTTGATCTCGGTTCGAGCTTTCGGCGATCGTCTTTCGGTATGAGGGCGTATGCCTCGCAACCAAAAATCCTCAGCTTATCATAATTCGGCTTTCTGCCGGTCCATATTTCCTGAGGTATCTTAAGTCCTAGAGGTCTACTTGGCGACATATTGATTATGTGTACTGTCGTGAGTAGAGCCTCTGCCCAGAAGCCATCCGACAGTCCGGAGTGTTGGAGCATGGATACAACGCGTTCTTGAATCGTTTGATTCATGCGTTCTGCGATTCCGTTCTGCTCCAGACTATATGGTGCCGTATATTCCCGTCTAATGCCGCGTTCTCGGCAAAATTTGACGAATTCATCGGATTTGAACTCACCTCCATTGTCGGTTCGGAGACACTTCAGTTTCCGACCGGTTTGGTTTTCGACCATTGCGAGCCAATCTGAGAAGATCGAGAACACCCGATCTTTGGTTCTGATGGGGTAAGCCCACGCCTTCCGAGTCGAGTCGTCAATGAAACTGACGAAGTACGAGGCACCACCGAGTGACTGATGTGGCATCGGGCCACAGACGTCCGAGTGGACCAAATCGAGCGGGCTCGACTCTCTTGGTGCTGATGTCGGGTGTGATGCGGCTACCTGTTTGCCGTACTGGCAATGCTCGCAAAACTGATGGTCCGAGAAGGAGAGTTTCGGGATGTATCCGGCTCTGGATAGGTGCGTGATGCCGACCTTGCTGAGGTGTCCAAGTCGTCCATGCCATAAGGATGACACAGGGATATCTACCAGAAATAAGTCACTCTCTGAGTGTGACATACAAAGGGTACAATGAGTGTACCTTTGATCCTCTAGCAAGCAAGAGGTTCCCTCTGTGGAGTGTCCACCCTCCTGATGAGAAACTAGCACAGATGCCAGCTTCATCAAGTTGTCCGACTGAGATCAAGGGTCGTGAGAGCTCAGGAACGTGTCGGACGTTGTGTAGTATGAGTGTAGAGCCACTCGGAAGGTTGAGCTCTACAGTGCTGATTCCGATGATAGCATAGTGCTGCGAATTTCCGACTCGAACTGAGTCGGAGTGCCGGTCCGAATATTGCCGAAACTGTGATCGGTGAGGTGTCACGTGATACGACGCGCCCAAGTCTAGAAGCCATGTGCTCGATTCCTCAGTCGTAAGCAGAACTTCTGATTCGATTGGATTCTCTATGGACAATATGTTCGGGTCGGTCGTCAATATCTCGGCTGAAGAGCCGACGTAGTTGACTTCCTCATGTTGATTACTCCTCTGTTCAACTCTCTGAGCTTTGTCTGTCTTTGACTTGAGTACCCGACAGTCGGCCTTGATGTGTCCCGGTTTCTTGCATTAGTTGCAGATTCGGGTTTCCCGGGACTTGCTGCGGCTTCGCTGATTTGTCGGCGGTCGGGAAGAACTTCTTCCCCGGTTGTTCGATCGGTCGGTCGAACCTTGTACTACATAGGCTTCTTCTGCCGAGTCTTTGGTGAAACACTTTCTCCGAGCTGCTTCAGTCAGGATTGCACTTGTGACTTCGGAATACTTGATGGCAGTCGTAGAAGCGTTGCACACAGTTGTAACGAAGGTTTCCCAAGAGGAGGGGAGATTGCTCATGAGTATCATTGCTCTGAGTTCATCCTCGATTGTCGTCCCCTGTGACGAGATTTGGGAGCTCAAACTTTCGTACTCGTTAAGGTGTGCATGAACCGAATCGGAGTCTTTCATCCGCAGGTTGTAGAGGCGCCGGATCAAATACATCTTCGTTGAGGCGACCTTCTTTTCGTAGGTTTCCGACAGCTTCTTCCAAAGTTCGAAGGTTTCACTGTGAAGTACACTAACTCCGACAGGTGCATCCGAATCGTGGCGCGAATGATTCTGTCCAGCTTTTGCCACTCATTT
The DNA here is from genome assembly GCF_043228905.1 of Azolla caroliniana. NCBI lineage: Eukaryota > Viridiplantae > Streptophyta > Polypodiopsida > Salviniales > Salviniaceae > Azolla > Azolla caroliniana. The sequence continues at coordinate 437 of NW_028231460.1, read as the reverse complement.
GCCTTGTATATTTCTGGAGCAGTTTCATTCTCAATCGGATCGATCTGACCCTTGACTATAAGATAGTCCTGCATTTGCTCCTTCCAAAAATTGAAGTTCGAACCGTCGAACCTCCTTAGACTCATTTCCGATGAGCCGGATGTTGATGCCATCAGATTCGGTTTCAGTTGACGAAGCTCGGTTCGGAGTTGACTACGAACCTTGTTGGAGTGCAGCCGGTCGGCTCACCCAATATTGTTCTAGTCGGATTTGAACCCGAGTCGATTCGGTTTCGGATATATGTATTGTTGAACTTTCTCGAATTGACTCCGGTAACTCGAGGGACAGAACTGACTAGTCTTCCCGAATGTTACCGAGTCAGAGTGAGCCCAGTTCGCTTCCGAATATATATGCCAAATACCGATTATTGAAACCGATTGTCTGGACCGATTCTGCTT
>NW_028231459.1:0-12852 GCF_043228905.1 Azolla caroliniana | reverse complement strand
AGCAAAATTCCTGTACGAGAACATTTGGTGCCGATATGGATGTCCGATTGAATTAATCAGCGACCAAGGAGGGCACTTCCTCGGCCAGGTAGTGGAAAGCTTAACAACGTTCTATGCCATGGTCCATAAACGGAGCACACCGTACTACCCACAAGCGAACGGGTTAGCAGAGTCCACCAACAAAACGCTGCAGAACATTCTCCGCAAAATCGTCAATGAAAACCGGACGGACTGGGATACAAAGCTCCATAGCGCGCTATGGGCGTACCGAACGGCATACAAAACAAGTATCCGGACAACGCCGTTCCGGTTAGCATTCGGCTTAGAAGCGGTCATGCCGGTGGAATTTCAGGTACCAAGCTTACGGATCCAACTACGGGAACGGCTGAATGAAAAGAAGTCGGAAGAAATGCGGCTAGCAGCACTATGCGAACTGGAGGAGCAACGGCTGGCCAGCATCCTACACATGGAACTGGAGCAACGACGACGGAAAGCGTTCGTTGACCGTCACCGGAAAGGTAACGAAAAGATGTTCGAAATCGGAAAACCGGTTCTAGTATTCCAAACAAGGATGGGCAAGATGCCGGGTAAACTCCGGTTCAGATGGACAGGCCCGTATTGGCTGACACGGGAATACAACGGGTCCTATTAGATAGGGACACTTGCCGGTGAAGTACTAGGCAAGTGGATGAACGGATTTAGACTAAAGCCCTATAAAGGACCGATGCCAAAGAACCCGTTTATGCAGATCACCGGCACTATACCGGGAACGGTACGGATGGAAGAAAAAGACAACGGGGAACCCGTAGCAGAGGTGAAAGAAGACACGGCAACCCGTAAGGAAAACGGTAAGGGTCCGAAGGGACCTACGGATGTGTAAGGTCACATACCGTCATTTAAATAAAAAAAAATAAAAAAAGAAAAAGAAAAAGAAAGAAATCATTAAAAATCGAGGTGTGAACGGACGTGAAAGCAAGGAGCGAAAAGGTACGAAGTGGGCATTTAAGAGCCGCCACGCTACTTAATACTAAATTGGTACACGACGTGTGCATGCTCGAAAAAGGCGCCAAAACGCACAAAGAAGAAGCAGAACGCATGGAGACCTTTTCATTTCGCGAGCCAAGAAGCACAAAAGCACCAAGGCAGTGGAAGCTGAGCAAACGCGAACCTGCACGCAGAGAACCCCCACGTCCGGAACGCTCTCTCTCTCGCTCTCACTCTCATCACCACTCTACCTCGCCATCTTCCCTCGACCTCGAGGCAGACATGGAACCACAAACGCTGTCGGAAGCGGCCAGGAAATGGTTCAGGCAACACAGACTGGAGGGGTTCTTGGCCATCATGGAGGCACCGCCGCACAGAGAAGCCGACCGAGTCATCAAGGAGCTCGCCACAGAGGTCATCACCGAGGAAGCGATCCGTGCGCTAACAGGCCTTCCGGAGGGAGGTATCTTCCAGATCGATAACCCAACCTCGGAGCAACTCATCCGATATTTCGGTGAGTACTCTGTTGCCGGCAAAGGCTATCGGACGCAGGGCGGCGAAGATCCGCTATTCAGGGAGATAGCTCGAGTGCTCCATGAGTACGGCCACGTGTACCCCCGACCCCCTGTCATGCCAAAAAATCGGGCAGGGATGATCATAGCCACCTATGAAGGGATCAAGGTGGACTGGCCGGTGTTGATTGCAGACGGTTTGTGCACGGCAATCGACATGGTACGAGGAAAGGACGGCAAGGAGGGCCGGAAGCTGTGGCACGCCGTAGCTCAGTGGATAACATTGCTCGTGCCGCCGGTCGAGACCGTCCAGCCAAAGAAGCGGCCAAGAGTATCGGAAGGAAGCACCTCGAAGCCGGCGTCCAAACGACAGCAGCTGCTGGCGTCGAAGGTGACGAAAGGGAAGAAACGGCTCTCAGAACTGGAGGAGGTGTCACCGGTCCGACCCGTTAAGATAACCATACGGCGACCGGGACAGAAGGAACCGGAACCCTTGACGGCACAGAAACAGGCCGTTACCCAGGAAGAGGAAACGGAGGAGCCAGAAGAGCACCTCCAACGACGGTCAAGAAGTAGGACCGCCGGGACAGCGGGGGAGCGTTCGTGCCCGCAAGAGGAAGAAACGCCCCCAACTCAACCTGAGCAAACCACAAGGGAGGAACCAGAACCGGTGCGTATGGAACCGGCCTCGACGGCTTCTATAGAAGAAGTCATTCCAACGGCTCCAGAGACGGCGAGAACCGGAACTCAACAGCCGGCGAGCCCAGCCAGCACACACGGCGGCCAAGGAGTAGGACCAGTACAGCAGCAAGGCACCAGTAGCATGTGGCTACGGTGGGTAGGCGAGCAGATCGCCGGAGCGGTCGAGTACATAGAGGCGGAGGAGAGAGCGCACAACGAACGGTTGCTCGTCACAACCGTAGATCTAGAGACGGCCCGGTCCAGAATCCGGAGCCTTGAACAAGACTTGGACAAGGTCACAAGGGAAATGGCTCAATTGGCTTTGACAACACAAGTCCAAGCACCGGTGACTCCGGGCAATGTACAGAATAAAGCGGCAGATCAACCTGTACATAGCAATCAGACCCTGGCAACGGAAACCGTTCCGGAGAGAAATGCGGCACAAGCCCAAGAGCTTGCGGATTTAAAGGATGAGCTAGCTGCCCAAGAAGCGCTGAGGAGCCGCGAAAGAGAATTGAAGACGGCAGCGGAGGCAGAACTCAAAAAGACTGCTGAGAACCTACGCCGGGCCGAGGAGAGCTTACGGAAAGGCCACCAAGCGTACGACCGGCTCAAGGAGGAGAAGGAGAAAATGCTGCAAGAGAAGGACAGGCTCCGAAGGAACGCCGAAACAGAAGTAGAGCGCCTGAAAGAGGAACTCCGGCAGGTAAAGGACCGGGAAGACCGGAACCATCGCCAGATCAACGGCAAGCTCAAACAAAAAACAGAGGAATTTGAGCAATTGCACCGAGAGTATAAACGGTTGCAAACGGAGCACAACGGACGGATGAGCTCCGGCAAGCAGTTGATCAGACCGCAATCGCATTCGCCAAGGAACAAGCGGAAACCAGAAGACGGTTGGAAGAGGCGGAGAAGGTTCGGACAGAGCTCCTCAGGCAACAGCAGGCGGAAAAAGAAAGAGCGGCGGAGGTACTGCAGAGGCTGCAAACGACATATCAAGGGCAGCTGACGTGCTACAGAGAGTAGGCGGAGGATACGGCAAATCTCATCAAGCAGTTGAAGGAGGAGCGACAAGTGGTGGAAAGCAGAGCACAAATGGGAGCAAGTCGCATCCAGGATATCATGCGGGCCTGGTTGAACCAGACCAAGAGCTTGATTGACAACGGGTCCGTCAAATGGTGGACCAAGTGGGCCACGAACGCGGCGGAACTCCAATTGCTCCGGGCCGACGTTGAGAACCGGCGGAAGGAGGGAGATGATTGCTATATGCTGAATTCCGAAGACTTCACCGGCATAAGAGATGAGCTGGCCGAAGACTTTCAAGCCTTGGCGGAGGACCAACTAGAGCAAGTCCGGCAACTTGTAGCTCAGCTGGACGACGATAGGCTGGAGGCGCAGATCCAGTTTGAAAGCTATGAGAGGTCCCGGATCCGGGAAGAGAAATCACGGGAACCGGTTACGGTCAACCTTAGTGATGAGGAACCGTTACTGGAAGGAGACCGGACCGGAAGCAGTCAAACGGAGATGCCGGAGTCAGAGAGACAAACGGAGCAGCCGGAGTCAGAGAAACAAACGGAGCAGCAGCAGCAAGCAGAGCAGCCGGAGCAGCCTCAGTCCCGACCGCAACCACAGCAGCAGCAGCAAGCACAGCCGCAGCAACCACAACCGGAAGAACAAGTGGAAATTCTGGAACAAAGTAATTTGGACAATTTGGGTAAACAATGAAGGGGCCAAGAAGGGTTCGACGTACAAGGTACTGTCCCACGGGCGTGCCATGTGTTACCGGCCGGCAAGGAGTCCAAAATACGGAGTGAAGGAATTAATTAAATATGGTTGTAAATGAGCATAGTGTGGACGGACGGACTGGAAACGGTATGCCGTTCCAGATCCGGACGGATCCCGAATAGGTGCGATAGGCACCGTTTTGTACTACGGGCCGGAAACCTATTTAAAGGCCCGGACCCCATTGTAATCGCAGCGGATAATTAATAGAGCTTATGATGTTTGTACTTCTGTCTTGATTTCCGTTCTGTACTTACTGCTGTATCTTACGCGTGTAATTAACCAAAGCAATCTAATCGTGTAACCTACGTAAGTCGTTGTAATCGTTGAATCTTAATTCTATGCCGTAATCACCCTTTGGTGAAGTGTCTCCGTGACACCTTGTGTTAGGCCTTGTCCGGCTAGCGAATAACAACGGCCTCCCAATGCTTCCGTCCTGGATTCGACATGTACCGAATAACGACCCCTTCAACATATGCAAGATCGGGTCTGGTCGCCACCATCGGGCACATGATACTTCCTACTGTTGATGCGTAAGGTATCTTTCCATTGAGCTCTCTCTCCTTGTCCATCGAAGGAGAGTCTTTGTCTGATAGTCAAATCGACGACGAAAGCGGTGTTGGTGTTGACTTCGCGTGCTCCATGTTGAAGTGCCTCAACATCTTTCCGATGTAGTCAGACTAGGAGAGTCGGAGAGTCTTCGTCTTCTGATTTCGCTCGATCCTCATGCCCAGTATGTGTTGGGCTTGTCCGAGTTCCTTCATCGCGAACTTGTCGTGAAGGCTCCGCTTTAGCTTTCCGATTTCGGGTTGATTGCTCCCTACAATCAGCATGTCGTCGACATATAGGATCAGATTAATCCAGGACTCATCAGCCTGTTGCCGAGTATATAAACATGGGTCGGAGTTGGACCAGTTGTAACCGAGTAATTGGATGTAGGAGTCAAACTTCTGGTACCACATCCTCGGTGCTTGTTTTCAGCCGTAAAGGCTTTTCTTCAATCGACATACGAGGTGACCTTCCTCCCCCGTCACCGTGAAGACTACCGGTTGGGACATGTAAATGTCCTCTTCTAGGTCTCTGTGTAGGAAAGTCGTCTTGACATCCAATTGCTCAAGCTCTAGGTCTTCGGTTGCCACGACCCTGAGTAGGAGCCGAAGGGTGGTCATCATGACTACTGGTGAGAATATCTCGTCGTAGTCGATCCCATGTTTTTGTTTGAATCCCTTCACGATGAGCTGAGCTTTGTATTTGGGCTTTTCTGAGTCGAATACATATTTGTATCGGAAGACCCATTGTAGGACAACGACTTTCTTCCAGCTGGTAGTTCGACCAACTCCCATGTTTGATTATGTTGAATCGAATCCATCTCGGATTGCATGGTTTGTAGCCATGTATCAGCGTTTGATGCGGCTATAGCTTCTTCATATGTGCTTGGTTCGTCTGCATCGGTGTAGTTGACGTAGTCGAGGCCCGGTTGATAGAACTCTGTCCGCCTTCGATTTCGTCCAAATCTCTTGACTGTTGTAATGATCTGTTCGGATCTTTCAATCGTCTATGTCGGGCAATCGGCATTTGTTGAGCCATTTATGTAAGGAGTCGTTTCGGATGACTTGCCCCTGTGATAGGATTTCGGTGATTTTACCGCAACCTCCCCTACTTCAGGATTGAGAGGCTTAGTTGAGTCATTTTCGATTCACACCTTGTCAACTTTGTCTTTTTCGACTCTTGTCGATTTGGCTTTGTCTTTGATGGCTTTTTCTTCGAGTTCGACTATTTGTCAAATCTTCGATCCAGCCCGGTGGGTAGGTCTTTCTACAATTTCTCTGTCGATTTTGAAAGAGAGCTTTTTGCCCACTACTTTCTGCTAGTTCCGCTCAGAGAGGATAGAATCTTCATTGAAGACTACGTTACCGTTTCGGATCAATTTCTGATTCTCCAGTTCCATAACTGAGAAATATGCATTTTGTTGCATGGGGTACCAACTTGGTCCTTTTCTCCCTATGGATAAATGTGTAAGCTTCGCATATGAAAATTCAAAGCCTTTCATAGGTTGTTTGTTTGCTTGACCATAATGCTTGTGGCACTTCGAGCCTGATTGCTTTCGACGGTGATAGATTTATCAAATATACTGTCGTTTGCAATGCTTCAGCCTAGAACTTTGGCTTCAATCCGACTTGTTGGGGCATTGTTGTCATCCTCCTTGGGATCGTTTGGTTGATCCGTACTGCCACTCCATTATGAATGGGTGTGTGTGGAACGGTCTTTTGGTTTCGGATCCCTTTGTCAGACAGGTACTATTTGAAGGATCGGGAGGTATATTCGTCTCCATTGTCAGAACGGAGTGTCTTCACTCTATGTCCCGACCAGTTCCCCGCTTCAATTAACCCTCGAGCGAAGGTCTCGACCACTTCGTCTTTTGACCAAATCAAATAGGCCCAGACCTTTTGTGTACAATCATCAACGAATGTGATGAAGTCCCGGGAGCCACTTAAAGATCTTTCGGGCATCAACCCACATATATCTACGTGCACGAGCTCTAGGGGCTGACATATCGTCTCATAATGAAGGGATTGCTGACTTTAGGTCAGTTTCCTGTATTGAAAGTGCTTGCAGAAGTCCATCTTTGCTTGGAATTTTGGAATATAGCCGACCACCATCACATGCCATAGGTTCGGGTCGGTCTTGTCGACTACGTTCACGGCCCCTTCTGGATTGATCACCATCATTGGATACAAGTTGTTGTACTTTTGTCCGCTTCTTATTTTTAGGTTTCCATGGCAGATCATCCATGCCAATGCATTGAGAGTCGTTCAGTACCCGTCTTCGGCTAACATGCCGATGAAGACCAAACTCCTCTTCAGATCGGGTACGTGCCGAACTTGGTGCAGGGTTATCATGTTGTCATTCGGCAGTCAGATGGGGACCTCTCTGATCCCTATGATTAGGCACTCTTGCCCGTTGTCGGGTCAGATTGTGCCGCTGGGTTCGGGTGAATAGTTCGAAAACCATTTGATGTTTGGGGTTACATGAAATGTGGCGTCAGAATCTAGCAAACATGTGTGCACGTCTTGCGCACTGTAGAGGACTTCTCCGATCATCGAGTCCTCTAAGGAGAGGATTTCTCCGATCATCAAGTCCTCCAAGGAGAGGATTTCTCCAGAACGAGTGTCAACAACATTGACTTGGTTGTTGATTGGAGAGTGGTTCGAGTCGGATCGTCCTCAATTCCGCTCAAATTGTCGGCCACTCTTTTTCCTCTTGATCAACTAGCAGTCGAAAACATTGTGACCGATTTTTCTACAATCGGTGCATTTTTCGCCTAATCGGCCCGGTCTCAACTTCAACCGTTGTCGGTCTCCCCTTGTTTTCGATTGACTATGGTGTCAACTGGTTCTATCGGTTTTTTCTTTTATTGACTCTGCCGAGTGGTGGGCTTCTGCCGATCCATCAATGGTGAGTCCCATCGATTTTCGCCGAATATCCTCAATGAGGACTTGGCCGATCGTCTCATCTAGATTTAGGATCGGACGGCTATTGGCAAATGTCGTGCAGAATACCTCCCAACTCGTTGGCAAGCTCGATAGGAGGGCAAGGGCTTTAGCTTCTTCTTCAAAGTTAATCCCTTGGGAGGAGAGTTCAGACAACACCCGGTTGAAGCTGTTGATGTGGGAGGTAGCAAGATCTAACTCTCTCATCTTTATATTGAATAGATGTCGAATCAATATGAGTTTTGACAAGGAGGACTTCTTTTTGTACACTACTTGCAACTTCTCCCATAACGAGAAAGTTGTTGTCTCCTTAACCATGCTGAAGTAGACATTTTCGGCCAGGTGCATTCGGATGGTGGAGTGCGCGATTTCGTCTATGGATCTCCACTCTTCGACTTTCATCGAAATGGGTTTTTTTTTCTGATGATCAGCACATCCTGCATCATCTCCTTCCACAAGGAAATTTTTTTGCCATTGAACTTTCTGATTTCAATTGTCGTTCCGGATGTTGAAGCCATATTCTTTTTTGAAAGTGAGATTTATTTTTCTGACCTTGTCTTCTTTTTTAGCTTCCTCTGTTGCTTTTGTTTCTGTTGAACAGCAGGTCGCTCTGATACCAATTGATGGAATGAATGCACAGAAGCAAGTGAGGACCTGTTGGTGAATGTGCACAACAAACAACACAAAGAGTATGACAGAAGATATGATTGAAGCGTAGACATAGTTCGATCTCAAATGAAGCTTTCGTTATTTATTGTTGTAGGTTTTAGAGTTAGGGTTAGGGTTAACGATGATGATGGTTAACGATGACGAAGATAGACATGGTGAAATAGCAAAGATGATGAAGAGTATGATGGTGGAGAGAGATCATATAGAGAAGCATTGCGGGGTGGGGGGTGGTGCCTAGAATGGCTCCACCCCCCTCCCAAGGGGGTTCAACGTGAGAGAGGGGGAGAGAAGAGAAAAGGTGTCAAAGAGAGAGAGATTAGAGAGAAATGTTCATTCATGTTTCATTCATTCCCCATAAGGGGTTAAATAGTACAAGAGGGGGTAGATACATAGGGTGTAAGCCCCATTGAGCATTCATACTGGACACTCACTCACACCTCCTCGTATCCATCCACATGCACACACGTGTGTGCATGTGTTCACATACGTATAGACTCACAATTACATTTATGCCTCCTACACATACACAACAACATCATGATAACATTCGACCCTCGATCATCACACTTGACTCTCCGTACATCTCATACAAGGTAACACAATATGGCACGCCCGTGGGAAAGTGCCTTGCACGTCGATCCCACATGCCTTGATGATGATATTTCTTCGACCAAAACTTCCATCGGTCCTTTCAACGATTGACTCCCTCGATCGGAGTGCTTGACTCGACCATCTTTGTTGGTCAGCAAATCTTCCGCGACACGAACATTCTCGTTCTGTCGACTTACGAACTTCGTCATGGGTCCAAAAATGTTGTGTGTATGTGTATCTTCCTTTAATTTTGTGTGAGTTGTCGTTGTTGATCACATCCATTTCTCTAGGTGGATGAGTTTTTACAATTTCGTCGGTGCCCTCAAGTTTTAAAATTTTTATTACATACCCTCGAATTTTGACAATTTCATTCAGTACCCTCAGGGTTTCAATATTTGTTACATGCCCCCCCCCTCTCTTTTTGTGTTTTCTTTCTTGCTTTTTCTTCTTCCTCTCTTGTTTCTTCTTATTCTTGTTTTCTGCGTTTTCTCTCTCTTATCGTTGTCTGTTTCTTCTTCTTCTTTTCTGATTCTGTTTCATCTTTCTCTTCTTTTTATCTTCATCCTCTCTTCTCGTTTTTCTTCCTTCTTTCACCACCGCTATTCTATGTCCATTGTCCGTGGCTGTCACGCTCTGCTTTTGTGTGTCGTTGTGTGTTTGTACGGCCTTCTCTGTTCATCTCCGTCTCGGTCTCTGTTTTTTTTTTTTTCTGTTTCCGTCTCTGGGTCCATCGCCGTTGCCATCAGTGTCCTCCGATGCTCGGACGTGGCTGTCCAGCCGCCGCTTTCCGTTCCTGTTCTGCCATCGTTTGGCGTCATTGCCGTCTCTGTCGGCCCTGTCCGGCCATTCTATGGTCTGCCATCTCTGTCCAGCTGTCTCTATTCTTTACGACCATCGGTTGTCTGGCCGCCAACACCTCTTGTGCTTCTTCTTTTCCTTCCCTTCCTTCTTCTCTTCTTCATCTTCTTCTTCTCTTTCATCATTGTCGATTGTATGTTCGTTTGTTGGCCGCCACTGTTCGGCCGCAATCGGGGCACTGCTCCAACTATCGTTGTTCGGCCGCTTCGTCCCTGTCTCCCTCACTGTTGTGGTCGGTCGTCCCTGTCTCCAACTATCGTTGTTCGGCCGCTTCGTCCATTTGGCATGTTCGGTCGTCCCTTCGTCTTTCCGGTCGTTTTTGTCGTTTGTCCGGTTGTCCGGTCCGTTCTGGTCATTGCTTTGTCACTGTGCCGACCGTTACCACTCTGGTTGTCTCTCCATCTCTGCAACCGTCCCGTCATCTTCCGTCTTCATCACCGTTCTCCGTTCGGTCGTTGGCTTTCCGGTCGTTTCTGTCGCCATTCGTCCTTCACTCGAGTTGTTCGGTCTTGTCCGGCGCCTTTCCATCCAGCCCTGTTTCCGTTTCTGTTGTCGTCTCTGCCGGTTCGTCATAGTCCAACCTCGTCCGTCGCTTGCCCGCTCTGCACACAATCTGGCCGCTACTCTTCGGCCACTCTTTGACTGTTGTGTAGGGTTTCGGGTTGCCATTCGCCGCCGCTGTCCGGCCTCTGCCGTATAGCGTCGTCGTCGTTCGGCCATTTGTCCCGCATTCTGGCCGCCATACCGGTCGCTCTTCCGCCGTGCTTCAACCGCTCCCATACGGTGGCCATCCGGCCTTCGTTCCTCTGTTGGTTTGTCGTAGTCCGGCACCGTCCGTCGTCTTCTGGTCTGTTCCGGCCGGTTTTCCGGTAGTCAGTTTGAATGTTGTCCGGCTGCTCCCATATCTAGCCATTTTGGTCGGTTGCCGCTCCGGTCGCAGTTGTTTTTTTTTTCTGCTTTCCCAGTTGATGACGATGACCTAGAGGGCACATGTGGTCCTGTTTTTGTTGTACTGGTTCTTAGCATTTGTTCTAGTCGTGTTTCTCCTTCGTTGTTCCATTCTTTCTGTCTGTTTGAGTAGTCTCTTTTCGTCGTCTTTGTCTGTCTTTGTCTGGTGCATCCGATCGTCTCTTTCTGGCGTTGTTGGTTTCTTTGGTCGTAGATGTCTGGTCTGCGTTGTTGGTTTCTTTGTTGGTCAATGTCTGGGTCTTCTTCGACCCTTCAGTGTTAACCGGCTCCGGTTCTGGTTCCGATTCCGGTTCCGACTCTCTCTGTGTTGCTTCTTTTAGAACCACCTCTCGTGCATTCTCAGCACATCCTGCCGGTCTTCGCACCACACACTGCGACTTTCTCCGCAGTCTCCTGGTGGGCTTCTTCGTTCCGGTCGTGCTGGCACCGGTTCCCACTGCATCGCAGTTTGTACAGCCGTGCATCTTGCACCACGCTTTCAAAAACACGCACATTGTCGCTAACCGCATCGGAAACCCGCACATTGACACTAATCGCAACCTCGCACAACCATTGTTGCCATTCATGCATTCCTCCATCGCATCATCATTTCTTGCACTCGTACACAAACGTCATCGTTTCCATTTCTTCGCTTGCACATACATTGAACATCGTCGCCGTCATTTGCATGTTTCTGTCATTTCTCGCACATCATGCTGCCACGTTCTCTTCTTGGACTTCTTCATCAAAGGGGGTCCGTCGTTGTGGTCGCCAAAAGGTGTTGTAGGTTTTAGAGTTAGGGTTAGGGTTAAGGATGATGATGGTTAACGATGACGAAGATAGACATGGTGAAATAGCAAAGATGATGAAGAGTATGATGGTGGAGAGAGATCATATAGAGAAGCATTGCGGGGTGGGGGGTGGTGCCTAGAATGGCTCCACCCCCCTCCCAAGGGGGTTCAACGTGAGAGAGGGGGAGAGAAGAGAAAAGGTGTCAAAGAGAGAGAGATTAGAGAGAAATGTTCATTCATGTTTCATTCATTCCCCATAAGGGGTTAAATAGTACAAGAGGGGGTAGATACATAGGGTGTAAGCCCCATTGAGCATTCATACTGGACACTCACTCACACCTCCTCGTATCCATCCACATGCACACACGTGTGTGCATGTGTTCACATACGTATAGACTCACAATTACATTTATGCCTCCTACACATACACAACAACATCATGATAACATTCGACCCTCGATCATCACACTTGACTCTCCGTACATCTCGTACAAGGTAACAGCCGTCAAACACATTTTCAAGTACCCAAAAGGAACCAAAGATACACAACTGACTTTCGGATTGGCAAACCCGATCGAATTCGAAGGCTACACCGACTCCGACTATGCTGGGAATTCGGATAATCGGAAGTCGACATCAGGTTAGATCTTCACCTACGGTGGCGACGCTACATCATGGAGATCAAAGATCCAAGAGTGCATGAACTTGTCTACCACAAAGGTCGAGTACATAAGAACATCGGAGGCAACGAAGGAAGCGATCTGGCTGCATCGACTAACTGCCGACTTTTCGGCTACAAGCCGAATCGATTGACCAGTGCCGACCATCTATTGCGACTCATAGAGCGCAATACACCTCATCAACAACCCTGTTTATCACGCAAAGAAAAAACATATTGAGGTGCGGTATCATCACATCCGGGAGTTGATAACCGAAAAGAAGCTCGAAGTCTGGAAGATCAACACCGAGGTGAACATCGCCGATTGCTTGATGAAACCACTCCCAGATCAACGCTTCAGAACACTGAGGACAAAGATGGGACTACGACAAGCGACCGAGCAGAAGAAAGCTGAACAAGGAGCAGAAGGGAAGTCGAAAACCAACTTGAACATACTCACAAGAAGAGCGAAATCGACACGTTCGGAAACACAAGGGCCTGAAGAAATAGCATTGAGTGAGGATACCGACTGGAAAGGAAACGATCGAGAGGCAAACGAACTCGGATACAGATCGAGGATCCAATGAGGAGCATAGGAGCAGACACAAGCGAGCTACGAACAATCGACACAAGGCCGCAGTCGAGAATCGGACACAAGCCGACTTCGATATTCGGACCAATTCGAACGAAAAACGATTCGAACAAGTCAATTTGACCGAATCGAACCAACCTAACCTTGAGGCTAGCGAAACTAGGCTAAACACCAACTTTACCCTTACCAACTCGGCTTTATGCCGATTGACTTGTAATATAAATTTAGATTAATTTTGTAATCTATGTTTACGGGGGAGATAACCCCAATCACTTATACATGTAGGAAAGAGTAG
>NW_028231458.1:0-12855 GCF_043228905.1 Azolla caroliniana | reverse complement strand
AACCCGACGTGAAAGGCAGCAAGGGAGGATGGAGCCGGAAGATGACGACCTCGCGGTGATGGTGGCCGAAGTGGTGTTGGAGTCGGCACGAGTGGTGATAAGGCGAGAAGCTGCGCAACAAGCGGTTCAACGAGTGGTCGAAAGAGTTAGCCGTTTCAACGGGGACAAAGTCCCATCTTACTTGGGAGCCTACAACGCGGATATGGAGGAGCGTGGCATAGACGAGGCGTTGAGGCTAGAGTTCTTCTGTCGGGTCGTAGCTGTCCGGATGCATGCGGAAGTAAAGGAGCTCTGTGAGGCTCATAGTTCGTGGGAGGCCTTCGAAGAGGCGCTCCTGAAGGCATATGGAGGACGGCGGAAGAGCCGGGGACGACACGACTTCGACCAGTGGGTCGCATCGGCAAAGACCCACCAGGGCGCGACGAAGGCAATCCGAGAGTTCAAGCGACGGCTTGCTCGGCTCCCGGAGCGGGAACAAGGTTTGGTGGGGACGGACAAGGTCTTATTGTTCGTCAGGTCGGTCGACCGAGTGGAACGGGAGGCAATCGGGATGGAGCTCGAACACGATGATGGAGCAAATGGGCTTACGGAGTACTAGTCGAAGGTCGGAAGGGTGTGCCAACGGCTAGACGATGAGCGAGCCGAGAAGGCTAAGTGGAAGACGCACAACGGCGTGCCATCACAGCGGGAAGAGGCCGAACGGCAAAGGGAGCTGGCAAGGGTCGGCGTTGGGGCTAGGATTGCGGAGGCGTACGCAGCTCTCGAGGCAATGCTCGAGGAAGAGGAAAGATCGAGGCCCCAAGCTGAGACCGAGGAGACGGTCTTGCCCCACGAGATGGCGGAAGATCGGTACCACGGTACCACGGGAGAGGGTGCGGAACAAAATGCCCTCTTGACTTGTGGAGAATTGCTGACTGAGGACAAGGTCGGGAGTGGAGAAGAGCCCTCCACGCGGATTCCGGAGACTCCGACGATCGTGCCCGTGTGCCGACATGAGACCACAGAGAAGGGAGGCGCCGGCGAGGAGTCCTGGCATGATGCCAACAAAGATGGATGGGAAACGGCTTGCGAGGAGGCCGAGGACGGAAGCGGCACAAGAAGATCGGCATTCCGATTCGGATGGAGTGTAATCCGGTCATGGATTGTTCGACCGAGGCCGGATTCGGCATGAAGGTGCCGATACGGAAGAGGGTGCGGGACGATCCGCCCTCTTTTACATGGGGAGAAAGACCGACCGGGCGAAGGTCGAGAATTCGAAGGAAGGTGATCAAAGGTTCAAAACGAGTCTGGCAAGGTCGGCATCGGAGCCGAAACTCCGGACATTGGAGACTCAAGCTCAGGCGGGGCTTGATTGATCACAGAGCGGATGCTATCCACCGACACCACTAAAAGGGGCGGTGGTCCGGATGAGTCGCCGAAAGACGTTGCAAAAATCGGTTACCCCACCTCCTATCCGGAGACTTCGGTAGTTCGGCCAACGTGGCAACGTGAGACCGAAAGAGATGGAGGATAGAGGAGAGAAACGAGAGTTCGGGAGAAGTACAAGGGATGAAGAGGAGAACGAAGACCGGTCCTACAGGATCCCCACACTAGTCTGGAGGCCCCGGCAGTTCGGCCAACGTGGCAACGTGAGACCTAGGGAGAAGGTTGGTGGCGACAGGAGAACGGGACCCGGCAATCCCGAGAATGACGGACGGACCCAGACGAGGACCGGGTGGAGCGGACTTCCAGAAAACCATTCCGGGAGGGAGGAAGAGAGCAGGCCTACGAAGAGGCCGGGAACACGGTACGTCGGTACCACGGGAGAGGGTGTGGAGTGAGCCACCCTCTCGACTTACGAAAGAAGGAAAACCCGGGATAAGGGTCAGAGATATGGCAAGCCGGAGGAGGATCCTTCACACCGGTTCTACAGAAATCGGCGCGAGGCCCGAGAGCCGGCGCGAGGCCTAAAGTGACGAACGGTGGCGGTGAGGGGACGAAGGCAAAGGGCTACGGATGGGCGGTCTATGGACATCCTCACACCGATCCGGCGGTCGGCCCGAGAGCCCGCGTGAGTCCTATAGGAAAGGACGGTGACGGCAGGTGAACGTGACCAACAGAAGAGAATGGCGAAGGCAGAGCAGAGCAGCTGTGACCTTACACACACCGATTCTAAAGACTCCGGCAACCAACGACAAGAGGAGACGTGAGACCTAGAGTAAGGGACGGTGGCAGCGGCAAGGGGAGGTTCCACTAAGACACTCACACCGATCCGGAGGCCGGCCCGAGTGCCGGCGTGAGTCCTATAGGGGAGATCGGTGGCGGTAGGAGAACGTGATTGGACGACAGAAGGCGACGAACGGCAAGGAGGTATGAGGCCGGCAGGGTGGCTACGGACCATCTCAAACCTTTCGACACGGTGAGTGGGCGTAAGGAAGTCCGGTCCTACAGGATCCCCACACTTAACCAGAGACTCCGGTAGTTTGGCCAACGTGGCAACATGAGACCGAGAGAGAAGGTTGGTGGCGGCGGGAAATGAGACCCGACTACGCGGAAGACACGAGGAGAGTCCGGGAGGGACTCAAACAAACGACACCCGGATCTCGGCAAGCGACGAAACGAAGTCCGGTCCTATGGGACCCTCACACTGATCTTGAGACCCTGGCAGTTCGGCCAACGTGGCAACGTGAGACCTAAAGTGACGAACGGTGGCGGCAGGGAACGGGACCCAACGACACGGGGTAGCGGATCGGGAGTCGGTAAGACGGGGCGGACGAAGTGCAAAACCCTCACCGGCTAGTTACGGTTTCGGAAGTGGCCGGTAGGGTGAACACGAGGAGGTGTGTCGGGCCGGAAAGCCACACCTGGGATGGAATAAGAGTCTCGCAAGTGGCCATCGCGAGCCGGATCAAAGCGTGACTACGGGACAATGTTCGGCATGGGCGGTGCCAAACAAAGGAAATGGAAGACGGCACAAGGGAGGTGCCAGGAAAGAGGTGAAAAGTGCCTAGTGGACTGCACACGGTCGGAGTCAGGGGATGGCAAGAGATGCCAGAGGAGAATCCTCCACACTCGGTTCGTAGATCTCGGTAGCTCCGTCGAAGTAGCAAAGATTGACATGGCAAGCCCGGGGAGACAAGCTAGTGGGGGCGAGGGGACGATGGCAAGCGGAAGACTAAAGACTTGTTGCAGCAACACGAAGATGGGAAGGGCCAAGCGGGCTGCTACGGGGTGTTCCTCGGATGCGGAGGACACCAGTATGCGGGTGAGCGGCGATGCACGATCTGGCCGGGAAAGGGGCCAAAAAGACGTGCAATGAACCGGAGTACGGCATAGGCAATGCCAAACAACGGATGAGGGTATGTGGCACACGGAGGTGCCGGAGCGGAAAGGCGAGCGCGGAGATAGGTTGCGCGGTTCGGAGGTAGCGCGTAGAAGGCCAGAAAAGGATCCTCCACACCGTTCCGGAGACCATGGCGGTTCGAGCTGACACGGCGATGTAAGACCATGGAGAAGGAAGGTGGTGGCGAGAGGACGAAGGCAACGCGAGACAACATGGGACGGCAATCAGGACAACACGAATGGTCAACGGAGGCCAAACGGGCCACTACGGGCGCTCCTCAAGCGGAGGACATCGGGCATACGGTGGGGAGTGGGGCGTTCATACGGCCGAACAAGGGCCAACGGAAGTACGCATACTACAGAGATCGCAAAAGAGGACCCATCGACGGGTCGAACGAGCCTACGGGGAGGTAAGCGCGAAGGAAGAACCGAAGCCGACGGATCAAACCGGCAGCGAGCCGGAATGCGGATTACGGTTGACCGGTTTCTCACCGGCCGAAATCTCTCACCCTTCACCGGATTTGGCACGTACCGGTGGACGTGTGGTTTGGTGGGGCGGATGTCATGAAGAATTTCGGCCAGAGGCGGAAACCGGGAAACATTGGCTACATCGGCGGGGTGCAGCATGTGTGCTCACCCTTGTACATTTAGTGTGAATAACGGGGATGCCTTTATGGTGCCGAAGAGTAGTCAAGTCGGGACAGACGATCCCATGTAAATCGGGATTTATCCTACATTGTAACGCATCCCTCTCCTTGTTCTATAAAAGGAAGGGAGCGCCCTTTGTGAAAGGGTTGCCCGTTTTGTGTTAGAGGGTGTACCGTTATGTTTAGAGTTAATTTTCTTCTTCTTCTTCTTCTTCTTCTTGGTGGGGAGGTCGACCGTTGAGGGTTGTCTCTGCTAGGTCTCCTGTGCAAGACCCCGCTCCATGAGACGAGCCCGAGAGCTCCCCAGACGATGGCTTGGCAGCAGACTGTTGCTGTAACCTACCCTACCATGGTCCGGCTCGAAGCCGGGGTTGTATTCTTTCCCTGGTAATACTTACATTTGCGTCTGTCTGTGCATATTCGTGTCTCTATTGGTGTCGGGCGCTTCCCCTTTCCTGCGTTTCCTGTACATAAGGGCGTGAGTCGGGTCGGCTTGTGTGTGTGTGTGTGTGTGTGTGTGTGCGAGTCGGTGTCAAGCGCGCGCTCCCTCTCTTTCTCTCTCTCCCTTCGGTTGCTTCCGGTGTGCTTCTGGGATGCCCTGGAGACGGTGAAGTACGACTTCCTACGCTCCGTCACTCCCTAGTCCAAGACCCCCGTGGTCCCGCCTTTCTCAACGCACGCGCGTAATAACACGACACTGTTTCCCGCCAAACAGGACAAAGCCGGAGAATCCGCGGAGTAAGTATAGGGCCCCACTTGTACTATAGTGTATGTAACCGTTACGAAATAAAGAAAAAAGAGAGAGAAGATAGCGACGCTATTAAAAGGACTTAAGAGATGCACAGTCTTCTAGGCCAAGAACATGCGGCACCATGATGGCTCACCGACCAATGATTCCTAGGGCACAAAAAGAAGGAAATAGAAGATTTTCTGCACAATACAGAAACCAACCTTCTAATTGTCATCGCTCTTATCACTCCCCTTCCTCACCCTCTTCTCCATCCTATCACAGAGCCCAAGTTCGCCATAGCCAGCAATCCTCACCCATTAGCCACGAGCCGATTCCGACTATGTCGATACCCATTTCTGCCGCCTTGCGTCGATGGCTCATGGAGAAACGCTTGGATGGATACATCAGAGTCGCCGAGGCACCTCCCCACCCTAAAGCCCTGGACATCGCTAGGAAGCTCAATGGACACGGTCACCAACACATCCATCCGAAAAAAGCTTGACCTGTCATCACTGGGTAAAAGGCACTTCGAAATCCCTCCTGCGGAATCTTTGCAGAGATATTTCGGTCCATGTTCGTCATCTGCCAAGGCATATAGAACGAAGGAGATCCCAGACCCCTTTTTTCGCGCAATCGGCAAGTTCTTGTTGGAGGTCGGATGCATACATGTAAACGCATATGGGATGCCCAAGCAGAAGGCAGGTATCATCATTGATACCTTTGAAAGGCGTACGGTCAATTAGGGGATCATTATGGGGTCGGCGTTACGGGAAGGCCTGCACGCATATCAAGGAGGAAAAAAGCTCAGGCCTGCACGCATATCCGTTCCGAGCCGGTCATTGTCGCTATCCAGGTTGTTATTGCCGTTTAGGAACACGATCCGTGGTGAGTCCTTCGACCTAGACCTCAAGGTGGGAGTGGAACAACGAACAGGGGTTTAAGCGTAATGCGTAAGGGGAGAACCCCTATAACCTCTCCGTGTATAAGGGAAGACAGCTACAACCGAATCCCTATCAAAGGTTACACTTATGTACTACCACGCTTAAGTATCCGAGACACCGACACTGAATTAGCCGCAGCTATACACAGAAAATCAGAGAAGATAGAATTCTATTATCAGGCGTTCTTTACATTCCCAAAATTACACACACCTCCAAAAGAGGTTTTCTACCCTTTATATATGCAGGGTCTAATTAGCCATTCACGCTTCCTATGTGAACCGTTACATGCGTTATGCTCTTATATAGTTTCTTATTCCTACGCTTTTGTCCGTCAGTTACTATTCCGGCGGACAACACTTGGCACGCCTGTGGGACAGTGCCTTTGCACGTCGGACCCATCCCGTTAATCTTCTTCCAAAATGGCCCGGATGTTCGGCTCTGTTGTGGTGTCCTCGTCCGGTGTTGATGTAGGGCCCGTAGGTGCATCGTGGTGCAGCTCCTCTGCATGGTCGGCCTGGTTTCTCCCGGAGTCGTCATCGCCGTGTGCGGGTGGTTCGGGTACGGTGGGCTCTTCTTGAGTTAGTGGGTTGGGCTCCGCCGTTGGCGTGCTTGCAATCGGCTGCAGCTCAGCCTCCATTGTTACGTCCTCCGCGATGTTGGCCGTTTTTGTATGTTCCTGGGAGTGGGGCGGGGATTCCGCCTGGTCCGCACTATTTTCCGCGTGGTTTGATGATGGTGTGGGCTCGTGTGGCTGGACCTCTTGTTGGGTAATGCTTTCGCTGTCTGGTCCTGTGGGGAACTCCGCTCGTTGGTCCCCGCTATTCTCCCCCGTTGTCATCTCTGGTGATCGGGCCTGAGGTTCCTCTTCTTCGGCTATAACCGGAATTGGTGTCGCGATGGGTTCCTCGTTTGTGCGCGTGTTGCCGGCTTGTGTGATCTGGTGAAATAGCTCCTCTTGACTTTCACCAAAATCATCTAAGAGTTGTGCGAGTTCTTCAGAGTGTTGGTCTGCTAGCGCACGATAGTCTTGCGCTAGGTCCTCCCGTACGGTCGCAATGCTCTCCTCATTTAGTTTATAAAAACCTCGGCCATCTTTCCGTCGATTCTCCCAGTCCGCTCGATACCTGTGCAATTCCG
Organism: Azolla caroliniana; assembly: GCF_043228905.1. Taxonomy (NCBI): domain Eukaryota; kingdom Viridiplantae; phylum Streptophyta; class Polypodiopsida; order Salviniales; family Salviniaceae; genus Azolla; species Azolla caroliniana. The sequence continues at coordinate 6,079 of NW_028231458.1, read as the reverse complement.
CTGCTTGGGTTGCCCACACCATCCATCCTTTGTCCATCGCCGTTTTCAATTGCGTTGTGAACCTTTCCCGGTTTGTTTGGAGAAGGATGCGCACGTTATCCGTGATGGCCTGGCAGCGGTTGCGTGCGTCTTCCATCGACTTCTAGAGATTTGCGATTTCCTACTGTTTAACGGCTGCCGCTTCCTCATACGTGGCCTTCAGGCCCGCCCACAGTTGAGATTCCTTTGCATGTTGTTCTTCTAATCTCCCCATCTCATTATTTAGGCGGATTTCGAGCTGATGTCTTCTGTCTTGTTCGATCACCAACTGCTCATCGAACCATACCTTCTTTTTTTCTAATAAGGTCCAAAGTCCTGCGATTGCCGCCTCCGCTCTCTTCGCGTCCTCTCGTAATTGTGCGTTGTCGTCCTTTGTCCGGATGTGCTGAGCTACCTCCGTAGCTAGTTTCTCTTCAAGAGTTTTTACGGCCTTTCGTCCGTTAGCCCGTATCTCCTTTTCTCTGTCGGAGGATTGGCGTAGTTCTGCTCGAAGACGGTCAATTTCGGATTCCGCTAGCTGCACGGCCCTTTTTGCTTTTGAGGCGATGGCGGTCTGAGCCTCGATTTCTTCTTTTAGAGCGTCGATGATGTGGTTCGGTGGTGGGGTTGCGTGTTGTGCCGTAGTCGCGTGAGCTTCCAACTAGGTGATGCGTGCGTTGGCTTTTTGTAGTTCGGCTTCGGTCAGTTTAACCTTCTTCCAGACATTCTTATTTTTTATGGCCATCTCCTTGGTGCCCGTGCTGACCTTTGCCAATTCCCGATGGACTTCGACTAGGGCCGTGTTGAAGGGTGGTATCTCCATCCCTACTCGTCGTACCCCGACGTTCCTCTGTCTGCCGACCATGGCTAGCCAGTCCTCATCGTCGCTCTCCGTTGTTTGTGTTAGGGCGCGCTCGATCATCTGACGTTCCGCATGCTCCTCGGCCATTCGTTGGGTGGCTTTGACCTGTTGTGTTGCTATGAACTCCATGAGCTCAAAAGAGGTACCAAACTACAAGAGGGCGTTGAATTCGTGGGCCGTATCCGGGATATCCGGATATGCAAAACCTTGCTTTCCGCCGTCAATACGACTTTCCCTCGTTGGGACTGAGTCGTAATAATCGTTCGTGGCTCCCGGATGATTTCGAAGCTGGTATCCGGTTCTGCTGCTACGGAGCCATCGCCTTCGGTCGGTGCCTCCGGTGCCGTGGGGGCGTTTTTTACCAACCCCCGCCCATCTTTCCGGTCCAATCTGCGCCGTTTTGGTCTAGGGCTTTCCCGCCGTGTTTCGGTGTCTGGTTCTGGGGCTGCTTCCATGGAGCGTCTGGGTTGTTCCTTCTGCGTCGCCCGTGTGTCCGGCTGGTCAGTAGGAGGTGTTGTCCTTGGGTCTGGCTGGGAGGGTTGGGGTTCCTCATCCCACCTGCGTTTCGCGGATCGGGGCGGGGCCGTGGGTTGGCTGGGCTGCGGTGCTGGCAGGCGTCGGGGTGGAAATAGTACCGTTGTCGTGAAGATTTTCGTCCATAGGCGGAAAACCGAGCGAAGTAAGCAAACCCGCGATGTGCAACGTTGCACATCAAGATGTTGTATTTCTATTTGTCGATAGTGATAAGTGTGGTGCTAGAAATGCACCTTAGGATTTGTAAAGTGTAAAGGTGATGTGCTTTGCGCGCACATCCACGTGAGAGAGAGAGATAGGTACATAGTAGTTCGTGTAGAGGTGGGAGTTAAGACCCATCCTTCCCACCTCCCCTAAAATCAAGGGAAATATCCCCATTGATGGAAAGGGGATATTTTGTAGCACCTTTATGTAACGGTCTTCCCTCCTTGTGCTATAAAGGGAGAGGAAGAGCACCATTGTGGGGGTTGCCTTATTTTTGAGTGTGAGTGAGGTATACCATTTCGTTTTAGGGTTAGGGTTTCGTTTAGGGTTTCTTTTCTTCTTCGTCGGATTAGGGTTTCGGGTTTATCATAGTCGTTCGGTGCGGCCTACGCGGCCGCCATTTTGTAATCGGTTTTCGTTTCTAATATATCTTGTTGAGCATTTGGCCTCCATCTTCCTCTTGTTCATTCTTCCTCTTCTTGTGCTAAGCTCCATTCCGAAGTCCTATTCCTTCTCCCCTTCTCCTTAGTCCGAGACCCCCGTGGTTCCGCCCTTCTCCACGCACGCGCGTAACAACGCGACATCTTTGGTGAACCCGACGTGAAGGGCGGCAAGGGAGAAAGAGATGGAGGAAGGCTTCGACTTCGAGGAGATGATGACAAAGATCTTGATGGACGCCGGACGGAAGAGGGCGAGGCGAGAGGCGGCTCAACAAGCGGTCGAAAGGGTGGTCCGTCTAGTCGGCCGGTTCGATGGGAAGGAGGTCCCAAAATTTTTGAGAGCCTACGATGCGGAAATGACGGGGATGGGCGTGGACGAAGCGACGAGGCTAGAGTTCTTTCGTCGAGCGGCGGCCGCATCAAAGTACGAGGAGGTCAAGGAGCTCCAAGAAGCTCACGAATCGTGGGAGTCCTTTGAAGGGGCTCTAATGGAGGCATACGAGTGCGCGGAATCGGAGGTAGGAGGTCGGCGAGAGTTCGATCGGTGGGTGGCGTCGGTGAGGCGCCATCGGAGCGCAATAGAGGCATTCCGAGAGTTCGAGCGTCGTTTCTCTCAACTCTCGGAGTGGGAACGAAGATCGGTGGGGGCGGACAAAGTCCTCCTATTTTTGGAGACGGTCCATCATGAGGAGAGGATGGACATCATGTTCGAGCTTCAAGACGATTATGGGGCGCATGGTCTCACCGAGGAGTGGCCCGAAGTGGAATGGGTGTGTCGGCAACATGAGGCGAGGCGGTCGGCCACAACACGGCCCGCGAGCGGGGGAGAAGAGAGAGCGACGACCGACTACGCCATGCCGCCGGACGAGAGCTCATCGCGAACCGGTTTGGAGGGGCTCGACCTACAAGCGCTAATACGGGAGGCGTGCGGGCTCGTAATGGCGAAAATCGAAGCCGAAGAATGGCTTATTGCGGGGTCGGGCCCGAGCGGATCGGAGGACGCGGAGGAAGGAGCTTCCTCACACATGGAGGACGGGGCCTATGCGGAGGCCGAAAGAGAATGGTACATCGGTACCACGGGAGAGGGTGCGGAGCGAGCCGCCCTCTCGACATGGGGGAAAAGAACGACCGAGGACGAGGTCGGGGATGGTGAGGCGGCGATCGCCGATTCGAGCGGACATGGCGGATTCGGGACACGGTGGCCCGAATCATCGAGTACGGAGGAGACAAGCGGCGGTACCGCAACCTTCCACGCACCGGTTCGAGAGACCACGGCGGCCGGCCCGAGCGCCCGCGAGAGACCGAGGGAGAAGAACGGTGGCGGCGGCAAGGCGGGCAACCGAGACAACGGTAAGGAGACCGCGGAAGAGGCGGCGGCAAGCACAACCGATGCTTGCATATACGGAGGCGGGGTAGCCACGGACAACGACGTCCGAGCGGAGGTGGCTACGGACATTACATCGACGAGCGGCGGTCCCGCGACCTTACACGCGTCATTCCTGGAGATCACGGCGGCCGGCCCGAGTGCCCGCGTAAGACCTATGGTGAAAGGCGGTGGCGGTGGCAAGGCGGACGACCACGGCGTCGACACGAGAGAAGGTGCGGAGCAAGCGACCGTCTCATCTCAGGGAAAAAGAACGGCCATGGACGAGGCCGATATCTACGGAGCGACGGACGCCACTTCGAGAGTGGGCGGAAGTTTCGGGACGCGGTTGCCCGAAACGTTCTACGAGGATTTGGCAAGCATACTAGAGGCTTACGGAATCGGAGATGGGGGAGCCGCGGACAACGACGTCCGAACGAAAGCGGCTACGGAGACAACAAGCGGCGGTGCCGGGTCCTTACCCACACCAATCCTAGAGGCTCCAATGGCCGGCCCGAGTGCCGGCATGAGGCTTAGTGCGACGGGAGGTGACGGCGGCAAGGCGGGCAACGGAAACGAGAAGGAAGATTGGAGCGGACGGAGGCAAGACCCCTTGACACCGGGGCCGGAGACTTCGGCGGTTGTGCTCGAATGCCAACGTGAGACCGGAGAGATGGGCGGTGACCGTGAGGAGGTGAGGCCCGGAGAGAGCGCATACGAAGACGAGTATGCGGGCCCCGGAATGGGCGTATACGGTGGGTCCGACGGAGAGGACCGGAGCGGAAACGAGGAGAGAGTCGGGAACCGACCCGACCGGAATACGGCACGGAAGAAGAAGAGAGTAAGGGCCGGCGAACCGGGCCCAAACCGAAGGAAGCCGGCGAGACCGATTGGCCGGTTACGGTTACGGTTACGGTTACGGTTACGATGGGAGCCGGTAAGCGCGAGATGGAGGCTAACCGGGCACGACGACCATGGTTCGGGGGAAAAACGGAAACAAACGAGACCCTCCATACCCACTCTAGAGACTACGGCGGTTGCGGATCAACATAAGACCGGAGAAACGGCGGGTGGCGGCGAGGAGTCGGAGGCCGGAGCGTACGAGGTTACCGGAACGGATATCTGGTACGAGATGGTGGACGGGTGGGTCCAAGACGGCGAGCCCGTGTCGGAACGGGCTACGGCGACAAAGGAGGAGAAGACCGACACGGAGGTCGGGTCTACGGCGGAAGAGCGAGACGAGATGCATGCAATACGGCCGATGGAGGGCCAAGACACAAGCATGCCTACGAAGGAGCCACATCGAGCGACCGAAGATGATGGTCGGATCACGCCTTCGAGAGGCGAATACGAGGAGGAAGGCGGCGACGACAAGACCTGGCACGATGCTAGGGAAGATTGGTGGGAAGAGGTGGCCTACGGAGAGGCTAAGACCGGCGGCCACGAAGATAAGGCCCGAGAGGGATCCTCCACACCGGCTATAGAGACTCCGGCGGTCGGCGCGAGTGCCGACGTGAGACCAAGAGTGGCGGACGGTGGCGGCGAGGGGACGAAGGCCACAACGGATGAAGGCACCGAGAGAGGCATACGGGAGGTCGCGGAGAACGAAGATGTATGCGCCCAAAAGAACGAACACGACATCACGAAGGATGTGTGCGGTCGAGCGGGCCAAGAGGGCCAAGAGGGTGTTCCTCCGAGCGAAACGGAGGTCGGGGAAGAAAGGTACCTTTCCGAAAGGGTACGCGAAGAGGAGCGGAATGCGAAACGTGCAATGCGGCCGCATGAGGGCCAAGCAACGAGCACGGGAACGATGGTATGCTCTACGGCGAGAGAGCACGGCAAGCAAAGGGAAGGCGAAAAATGCGTGATGGGGTCATCGAAGGACCGAAGCACGAGCACGCATTCGGAGGACGACACCGACGTACGGGGAAAGCCTACGGAAGGCAAGCGCGGAGCGAGAAGAGTCGGCACGACGAGGTGCGCGGCACGAAAAAGGCGGATCCGGAGGATATGCGAGGCGGACAAAGGGTCGGCAACGGCGTTCGGGAGGACCGATCGGGGAAGAAAGCGCGGGCATCGGAAACGGCGGTCCGGATGTAGACGGTGGTTCGAGGAAACACGGTGGACGTGGCGGATCGGGTGGAGGCAACGACTCGGCGAACGTCGTCAAGTGTGGCGGATCGGATGGAGCCGACGGTTCGAGACCATTCGGCGGAGATGGTGGGCCGGAAGGCGACGGTGGTTCGTGTGGACGGGGTGGACTTGCTCGAAGTGGAAGACTAAGCCGGGCAAGCCCACGAGGTTGTCAAGGGCTCGGTTGGCCGCCTTGGCCGAAAATCTCGCGTTTTGTTCCCCTTTTGGCACATACCGGTGGATGTGCGGTTAGGTGGGGGCGGATGTCGTGAAGATTTTCGTCCATAGGCGGAAAACCGAGCGAAGTAAGCAAACCCGCGATGTGCAACGTTGCACATCAAGATGTTGTATTTCTATTTGTCGATAGTGATAAGTGTGGTGCTAGAAATGCACCTTAGGATTTGTAAAGTGTAAAGGTGATGTGCTTTGCGCGCACATCCACGTGAGAGAGAGAGATAGGTACATAGTAGTTCGTGTAGAGGTGGGAGTTAAGACCCATCCTTCCCACCTCCCCTAAAATCAAGG
>NW_028231457.1:0-12857 GCF_043228905.1 Azolla caroliniana | reverse complement strand
CGATCACTTGATGGTCCCCATTCAAAAATAGATAATGCATCTTGCCACGATCTTATCAAATGTTGTCCACATACAGAATGTCGAATCTTTAGAGGAATACTTCCATTGAGTAATGACCACCAGGATGCTTGAATCTTTGTTTTCCCAAGCACCAATCCTTCATGCTCAATAAAATATTGCATCATAGATATCCATGGTTGATCTTGTTGACATATATCTCGTAATAATGAAAATCTAAGAGCCATCAAATGCCTTTCCAAATCCAATATTGTTGCACCACCTAACCTTTTAGGGGTAGCCAAATGGTCCCATGAAATCCATGTAACTCCCATCATTTCTCCCTTCCGCCACAACATGACCCGAATAGGTTGTAAAATGTTTTGTAATGCCTTCTTAGTCCAAGGTAGTAAAGGCAAAAAATATAATAAGCTAGGTATCAAGATACATTGTACCACTTTGAGTCGTACATGAAAGGGTCATAATTGAGACTTCCAATCCACAAATGTGTCCTTCAATTTACGACCAATCCAATCAATTAATTGAACATTTGTAACATCAACACCCAAATGTCGATAAATTGATCCTTGTGTAATCACTAACCCTCACCATCCCAAACATTCCAAATCACTCTCCGTACAAGAAATAAGGCAAGACTTCCTCCAATGCTCGATCCCTAAAGCCAAAGCAATTTGATCCCAAACTTGCATACTCATTTCAAGATTTTCTTTTGAGGCTTGTAAAAACATAAAAGAATCATCAGCCAATGCTTGTGCTACCAATTGTTCACCAGAAGGAATATGCAAACCCACAATATCATCATTAGCTGCAAGATTTGACAACATTACTAACAAAGGATGTGTAACAATAGTAAATAACAATGGGCTTAGTGGACATCATTGTCGCACAAATCTAGTAAGAAACACTTTCGGAGTAACTCCGCCATTATGCATCACACATTGTCGCAAAGTTTCGCGCACGTGTGTTACTTGGGTGGGACCACGGGGGTCTTGGACTAGGGAGTACTCAAGGGATAGAGAAGACCCGAGGTTTGCTTTACGACAATACTACTTCTTGACCCCTTCCCGAGCAAGGTCTTGTTGCCCTTTGTTTTGTGAGGCCGGTGGCTCTCGTTGATCACGATTTGTCGACCTTTCGAGATCACCACACGAGCCAAGTGACCAAACGGGTACAAGCAAGATGAGCATGCAACATGAACGCACAAGGGGATGATAACACAAACACGAATGTCTGTACGTCTTTATGAGGAGGAGAGGTACATGGGCAAGCCCGAACGCTCCCTCGTCACGAGACGACCGAACGTACAAGGAAGACACAAACACACACACACACACACACACAAATGCTCGTACGCCTTTATGAGGAGGAGAGGTGCATGGGCAAGCCCGAAACGGTCCCTCTTCATAAGACGACCAAACGTACAAGGAACACACACACACACACACACACACACACACACACACACACACACAAATGCTCGTACATCTTTATGAGGAGGAGAGGTGCATGGGCATGCCCGAAACACTCCCTCATCACAAGACGACCGAACGTACAAGGAAGACACAAACACACACACAAATGCTCGTACGCCTTTATGAGGAGGAGAGGTGCATGGGCAAGCCCGAACGATCCCCTCGTCACAAGACGGCCGAACGTACAAGAAAGACACAAACACATGCACAAATGCTCGTACGCCTTTATGAGGAGGAGAGGTGCATGGGCAAGCCTGAATGGTCCCCTCGTCACAAGACGGTCAAACGTACACGGAAGACACAAACACACGCACAAACGCTCGTACGCCTTTATGAGGAGGAGAGGTGTATGGGCAAGCCCGAACGGTCCCCTCGTCACAAGATAGTCGAACGTACACGGAAGACACAAACACACGCACAAATGCTTGTACGTCTTTATGAGGAGGAGAGGTGCATAGGCACACCCGAAACGCTCCCTCGTCACAAGATGGCCAAACGTACAAGGAAGACACGAATAAAGAAAGAAGGAGAGAAAGAAACACGAATGATATCGACCAAAGAGATAAATACGTGTTCGATTCCAATGCAAGAGGACCCTTTATAAAATAGGGTTTTGTTTACAATGACAACTTATAGTTAACCACAAGCTCAATCAAAACATAAATATTAAATGCCCTTAAGAGACAAAAGCAAATTCGAACACGACGAAGATGAACACAAGAGCACCACCAAAATGCCAATCCCAATGAACCACGACCTCCCGAATGGCGAGCACACGGGCTCGCAACGACGAACGGGGCGGAGCAACGTCGAACCAACAAACTTGGGCTCACGAGCACTTCGAGTGCCGACGAGAAGAAGACGAGCACGTGGCGATGGGGTGATGAAGGGGTATGAGATGAAGAGAAGTGGTGAATAAAAAGATGAAGAGCCCACTAACTCTCTCTTATATAATATATAATTCTATCTCTATAAATTATTAGCCTATCTCCCCTCTACCTTTCATCTCTCCTCTCTCTTACTTTTTGCACAAACTTCTATACCTCCTTTCCACCCTTTCTTTTCCTTTTTATTTTGCATATGCACAATTAATCGTCTTTGTGTGCACACATATTGCACATGCACATTTTGACCCCCCTTTCGCCGGTTTTTCCCACTCTCGAGCACACCACATCACGACAACGCGAGGTCGCATTTTGCCCTAGCAAAAAGATAAGTCGACACATACAAGGACCAAACCCCATATTATACATCACACCTGAGAGAAAAGACCAATTAACATGATCATATGCTTTTTCCAAATCTAATTGCACCATAATCATTTCTTGATGTGTATGTCGAGCATAATCGGTAGCCATTTGAACATTCAAAACATTATGCCATATATTTCTACCTGTAATAAAACCATATTGAGATGGATGAATAAGTTGAGGTAAGAACTTCTGAAGTCTGTTGGATAATATCTTTGCAAACACTTTGTATAACCCTACCATCAATGAAATAGGCCTCCATTAATGAAATGACTCCGGAGATGGTACCTTTGGTATCAATTTGATTAAGCCCGCCTTCCAACTCTCAAGCATGAAACCAGAATCCCAACATGTTAAAACATTTGTGTGAATGGACTCTTGAGCTTGCCAACATCTTAAAAACTTCATTTGTAACACCATCCCAACCAAGGCTTTTACCATTGGGAAGGTGTAACAATACCTTTTCCACCTCAGCTTCGTCCAAATCAACATCCAATTCTTGACAAATATTTGTATTCACGACACTCCCAATTACATTATAAAACTCTTGTCGTGCTTTCAACACATCCTCATTGATAATCGACTCTGGCCTAATCAAATTCTTAAAATGAGTAATACATAACTCAATAACCTTGATTGGGTCTACAACAATGTCATCCCCTATCTTAATTTGTACCACATTTGAATGACTCTCTCTCTCTCTCTCTCTCTCTCTCTCTCTCTCTCTCTCTCTTTATGTTCTCGAACTTTTAACTATTGATGATTGAATTCATTATCGCAATTGAAAGTGCATATTGTATTGTGACTTCGAGAATAATCTGTGCAAGGATCGGGTTGGTTCGAAGATATGTGGAATGAGCGTAAATCACATGAGATAAAAGTAGAAGGTTGTATCAAAGTACAATACTCTTGAACTCTTGGGCTTCTTTATGATAAAATGAGCACAATCGACCCCAATCTCCCATCTCACATCAAAGCTAAAGTGAAGTAAGATATCTATTGAAGTTAGGAGGTAGCAACGGCTCAGCTCAAGCCTAAACCAAGCCATTAAACCATTTTAAACAGTTTAACGGTTCGACATTGGTTTCAGCCTCCTTAACCGGTTTAAGCTCAGTTTGGAAAGGTTCAAGAGGATTTGAATCGTTTAGGGCCGAACCGGTTAAGGCTTTAACTGTTTATCCAAACCAGTTCCTAACCTGGTTTAGCATTAACCGACTAAACCTTAATCGAGCTAGGAATCGGTTCGGTTCAAGTTTGAAAACTCTCAAACTAGTTAAGGCTTAACTTATTTGGTTTGGACAATGTCAAACTCGAACCGTTGCGGAATCCTAATAGACGTGTTCCCCTATTTGGTGAAGAATATGGTTTTGTAGTTACATGTATAATATGTAGTATCATGTATTAATCATGAGCCTCCACCTTTTCTCCCATGTCTTAATCCATTGACATTTCAAAAGGCCATCGTTCACAAAGGAATTTCGGCCACTACCAAATCGAACAATCGGTTTGATTTTTCTTTGGTTCTTTTTTCGACTCATGCTCCTCTTCCTATCCGGAGGGGCATGTTTCCTAACAGTTTTTTTGTTCTATGTAAGCTTATTTTTGTAGGAAATAATGAGATAGGCTATCCTTAATACGTGGGTGAATGATATAAAATGTTTCTATGGAGTAGTTGAAGATAAAATCAATCAGCAAGCAATAGAAAGAATGATTGATTTATGTACAACTCCTCAAGACCGTCTTCATGTTTCCACCCTTCAATTATCTCTCTTTCTTATCCATTTTGTATATAGTGTTATGCCAATCATATATAAAGAATTGCCGATTTATGTACCACTCCATGAGACCCTCTTCATGTTTCCACCCTTCTATTATCGCTCTTACTCATCCATTTTGTATATAGTGTCATGCCAAATTCCAATCATATAGAAATAAAAGGAATGGGGAGAACAATAGGCAATACTCGAACGGAGTTGGAAAATCAACAAAGAAAGCAAAAGGCTTACTTGAGAGATATAGACTAGTATCTAGGAATTCAGAACGGTTCGGTTTCGGCTTAACCAGTTTGGCCTTGTCCAGATCAAACAGATTAAGCTTTAACTGGTTTGGAAGTTTTCAAACTTGAACCAAACCGGTTCATAAACTGGTTAAGGCATAACCGATTAAACCTAATCCGGTTTATGAATCGATTTGGACAAACCGTTTATCCTTAACCGGTTTCGAGTTCGGCTTGAACCTTGTCAAACCGCCAAACCGTTTAAAAACGGTTTTGACATGAACCGAGCAGCAACGAAGGAATATCGAACAATCTACTGAACTTAGTCATGAAACTGGGAGTGTGCAGGGAAATAATGAAGAAAACGATTTTCTTCTTTAATCACTCTGTTAGTTTCATCTTTCACACACAAAATACATCTCCATTGCACATCTAAATGGCACACAGTCTGGCAATGCGATTCATGACACTGGAGTGACACTACAGTTGGAAGCGACTGGATGGAAATAGGGTTGCAAACAGGTATCATAATTTTCTTGTGTGTAAGAAATGGGGTCAATTTGTGAGTCCAGTTTTTGAATTCAATGCATAATGGTTACAGACATAACTTATACTCATAGAAAAACACACTGAAATTACTCAATTTGTTTCCCTCTTTGAACATTTCTTCGTAATTGCCAATCTGTAAACCTAATTTTCAAGGGTTTAATGTTTGTTTGTCATTTTACTTCACTAGGTCTAGTGATTTCTGGGCTCTTTAGATCGATTCGTTTATGTTGTTTCCTCTGATGGAAGTAGGATGAGAAGATCCCCAAGATGTGGCAGCAGCATATAGACCTTCAAGGACTCCTGCGATTAATGCAGATGATGATTACATCTATCGCCATGGCTACATATTCCATAGTTCTCCCGAGGCTGTAGAGTCTAAGCAATATGTGGTATCAACATCCAGGCTTTCCAGAGTTAACTCTTATTAAATTCAGATGATATGAAATGCAGAGATCGTCTGGGATATACATATTATACATCAACTGTGCTCACCTTTAGCCTCATCAGGATGTCAAATTACGAGCTAGACCTTCCACAGCTAAATTTTAGTGCTGTAGATGATGATGATGACTGAGGACAAGGATCCATAACCCATTCATGATGAGGTCTGCAGCATACGTTTTGGGTGGAAGATGTAAACATTGATGAGTGTTTAAAGCTCATTTTACACCTCCACCCAACTCTTTCTGTCATGCCTTGGACTGAACCTCTGTGGAATCGGAAACAGGGGATGATGAGCACACATGTACATTGTTGACCATGTTTAACCTGTAGAGAATTTACCTAACATAACCATGGTGTCTAGTGACTTACAGTGGCTCTCTACAGTGGGAATGTAATGTGTACAGCTTAATTAAAAGGCTGAGAATGATACATGCAATACATTCAGAGAGTATACTTGAAGGTTGAATGACCATGTTTTAAACTCTTTCCATGAATTGAGTGTGTTTGGTATGTGTTGGATTCTCTGTAATACATCCATGGAATCCATTTTTGGCTTGTTTACAGTTCAGCTCATTTCATTTCAGCGATCTCGCGTACATGGTGGTCTCTCGGACATGTATAAAGGGGCATTGATCATGCATGGAAATTTGTTACTGAGTATTTATCCACTCCTGCACGTTGTCTAGGGATGGATGTAGAAGGATTGAGTAATCAGGACGAATCATGCTCTTGACAGAATCATCTACATAACCTTTTTTTTTAAATCTTAAATTAAGCTTCTCTTTATTAAATTTTTACAATACAGGTACATGTGAGTATTCATGTTGTATGTCAAAACCATGTAAATCAATGTTAGTGTTTTCTGAGGAAAGATTGTTGTCTTTTAAAATGGAATACATCATTTATTGCCTATTTTAAGAGATTCAATTAAATCTATTTACAAAGCTAAGGTTCCGATCTCATTGCAACTGATATATTCCTATTGCAAATGACATGAGTGCATATTCAAAAAATTCTCCATTTCAATAATAAAATTTTCAATCATAATTCATTGAGCCCTTCTAAATTACCCTAGTGAAAATGTCATTCATATATAACCAGACTGGTTACACTCAATCACATTAATATCTGTCAGTGACTGCTAATCACGGGCCTCTGGTGGTTGCGTAGTTCAAAGTTGTAATCATTGTGACATTTGCAATCGGTATACCATCCACTTGCCGGGGATCAATGTGTACCACATTCTCAACATAGTGTATATAGTTTGTGTCTGGGAGGTTCTTGGTTGATGTGTTTAATTTTGTATTTCGTTTTTAGGGTTTTCACATTATCCAAATATGTGGTTTCAATACAGTTCAATCAAACTGCCAAATTTTGTATATATATATACATATATGCACACTTTGGGAGGAACATCCTCTTCAATTAGATTTCTGTTGGCAAAATAAACACTTGAAACAATGATATGTCAGAAAACAGTGGCTATATTAGATTTTGCTAATAATGATGTTAACAAAATGTGTGGTTTCAACTTTCAATGAATCGAATCAATCTACCAAAATTCGTATGTATATCCAATATGGGAGGAACATCCTCTTCAATTAGACTTCTGTTTGCAAAATCTATAATGTCAAAAACCACAGCCACTACTTTTGCGTATCTAACACAAATGTATGAGCATATAATCAAGGTACAGTATTTGATCTATCAACTTCAAGTCTTTGAAGACCATTGATCGAGCCATTGAGAGCTGCAAACGTGCAATGTATCATATTTACCAATTTCTCTTAAGGTCATGTCTAGGAACTTTGATTTGATATTGCTCAATGCTAAATGATAAAATTGTTTCCCATGGTTGGTGCAAAGAAACTGCTTTACTGTACAAGAACCTCATATGTTTATCGAGCCCAAGAAGGTGATCAATGGATTTAAGATTGAATATAGCATTATACAATAATGATGCTATAAAATTGAGATAACTTACTAATATGTATATATGTAAGTTGTTATCATTAACGTTTCCATGCGAAGAATGGAATTTAGCATTCAAAAGATATATACATAGTTCATATGAGATCAGAACCAGCTATTGCTGATGCTAGAAACAACTACCAACCTTCCAGCACTAGACCAATCAAAATATTGGAAACAGATTACCACCCTTTCATCTCCTCACCTGGCATTTGGGACCGTGATTGCACACACTGTCATCAAAACTAGACATTTCTGTAACCATCTGAAGTGAACTATGATACATACCATGTGATAAGATTATCAGAATCTTTCCTTCACAAAAATCAGTGTCAACATCATATTGTACATCATGTATATTTACAACCCCGAAAATGCGAGTCATTTTGGCGGAGGTGCCCCAATGATGATGACCATGTAAATAAACAGAGTGAAAATAACACCAAATCCAGCCAATGTGAATCGAGAATCTGTCCAAAAATCAAGTGTAAATCGCTCAGTTCTCTTGAGAGGATCAATTTCTTTTGACGGGGGATAGTCATTGTTTCTCGGGCTCCGACTCACATATTGCTCAACATCAAACATAGAGAGAAAAGATTTCTTGTTCTTTCTTTGCTTGTAGCTTGACCAAGCCTTATCCCAATCAACATCCTTCTCCCCTGGAAACAAAAATAGTTAAAATTTTAAGGAACTTCTACAATGACAGAAAGAAGTATGAATATGAGCACAACATCAAATCCTCGAATAACAGCCACACATATGTACACTGCCTAATTAAATCGTCAATCCAAATAGGAAAGGTGTCAAGCACATTCAAAGGGATCACTAAGCCAAAAATGTGTATATAGTTGAGCAACAAGAACTTTTGCATTCACATGTTTACATGCATGTAATTTAGAACAAAAATTCACAAGAAATATCAGGTTAAAATATGTGTATACAGTTTCGTAAGGACTTAATGCATTCATGTGTTTGTATGTGCATTCAATATATACAAACAAAAAACTTCATAAGGAAGTTCATAGACATCATCAAACTAAAAGATAAATCTATAGAAAGTAAGAAGGAATTGATACATTCACAGGTTTATGTAAACAAAGGCAAATAAGACACTTCCACATTACTCCATATAGAAGTTCACAGGCATCATCAAACCAAAATGTGTGTATATTTATTTATTTATTTATTTATAGAGGACATTATATGCAGTTCTTTTCTTTCTTTCTAGACCAGTATATAAACAGAAACACACACATACACACCAACAATATGACGTGATGCACATGACAATTACGTGATCACCTTTGCATTCTTTGAAGGCCAACGTTCAAATAAACATTTGCACAAAGAATCAGGAAGACATAATCAGCATGATGTTCTTTTCTTACTTGAAGACCAATATTACATGCATAGAAACATATTTCTGTTTCAATCAATTTGCTTTCTTTGAAGTCCAAATAGACAGAAACGCGTAGGAATACAATCAGTAAGACATTATGTGCAGGCTTTTAAATTCTTTGAAGAAGCATGTACAACTGCAATCATGAAGACATGATGCAAATTATTTTGCTTACTTTGTAGACCAAGATACAGACAGACCATATAAAATTTACAGTGAAGCTTTAGATTTCGTTAAAGTTCCAGAAACGAATCATATGTACACACAATCAAGAAGACACGATGCAAAGCTTTCTTTGAAAAGCAATATACCTACAGAAACAATCAAAGAAGACATGGCACAGAGACTTGTGCTTTCCTGGAAGATCAGAATCGTTACAGAAACACATACGCATGCATGAACACCCAAGCCATTCGCTTTCTCTGAAGTCCAAGAAAGACACTGAACCAAACACACATCATCAAGCCTTTGCTTTGACTGAATTCCATGAAACCGAGAGTACCACGTACACATACAATCGAGAGAAGACATATCGCAAAGGATTTGGCTTTCATCATTAAAAACCAAGAAACATACGAGATTGACAACAAGAAACAGCAAGAATCACATAAACATACAATCAAGACGACATGAAGTGCATCAGCTCGATCTATTAATATCCTATTAGTCCTTCGAAGATAAAGATACAGCGATAATCGAATAAAGATAAGAACAAGAATGAGTTGTCTGTCACCTCTACTTTCTTCAGGGATGTCTTCCGAACCATTTCCATTTCCTTTGGAAGTAGCGAGAGGGCAGAATTTCTCTCTAAAACGCAGAGAATTACATCTGTTTATGCTGAAGGAAGGAACCTGCAAGAATCGAGGTTGGAGATGGACATGGACCTTGAAAAGAATGGATCGATCGAAATCTCTCAAAATGAAGTGGGGGAGGAGGATCGTTTTACCTGAGAAGAAGCAAAGAAGGAGATGGAGAGATCTGCGATGGCGAGCATGGCAGAGGGTTGGCTCTCTCTTCACTACTGAATCAGAAGAAGATGATGGTGATGATGGTGATGACCATATATGTACATATGTTGGGTGTTTTTCCGGGGAATCTTGAGGTGCCCAAGATTCTGCGAGCATCTCCACGGGGGGTCCGGGACGACTCGTCGAGATTCTCTGAGAATCTTCACAGAATATGAATGGTGTCTTCACGGGTGTCGACACGAAGATCCATCGGGACTTACGAGAGCCATGCCCCATTGTGCCCCGTGATCCCATGATGCTCGAGATTCTCTAAGGATATTCACGAGAGTCTCAAAGATCCATCATGACGGACGACGTATGAGAGCCCATGTCCTAACGTGTGTCCCCCCTGAGTGGTCTCAAGATATAAGCGCCTCCTCAGTTCTCCTCTCCTCTCCTCGTGTGTCCATCGGGAAGAGGGATTCTCGAGAAGATCCATCGAGATTCTCCTAGAATCTTCATTGGAGTCTCGAAGATCCATCAGGACTTGCGAAAGGACTTGCGAAAGAGCCATGTCCTGGTGTGTCCCATGAGTGATCTCAAGATATAAGCGCCTCAGCTCTCGTCTCCTCTTCTTGCGTGTCTCGGGTAAAGACTGACGAGAGGACAACACATAACAGATACGCAGACAAAAGATGGGTCCTCCCAAGATGTGCTACCAAAACGAGTGCCACATAACAAATATTGTTTTTGCTTATGGTCTTGAGAATTCCTAGATCTATCATCATTCTTGAGGGACCTCGTTTTGATTGTACGTCTTGCACGTTGTGTATCGCACGAGGATGCTATCCCTTGTGGATGAGGAGTGTGATTGATTTGAAGGTCTCCTGGTGAGGTAGTTGGGATGTTTTAGTTCTAGAGTTTCTTCTTGTCATCAAATATTATATACAAGAGTTGGTTGTTTATCTTATCTTTTAGATGTTCTTCATCCAAGCTTCATTGATTTT
Organism: Azolla caroliniana; assembly: GCF_043228905.1. Lineage (NCBI taxonomy): Eukaryota > Viridiplantae > Streptophyta > Polypodiopsida > Salviniales > Salviniaceae > Azolla > Azolla caroliniana. Next base: position 1,804 of record NW_028231457.1, on the reverse strand, counting down.
GTGTGTGACCAACCCCACAAAGAGATCATATGGATGAGTGAAAGACACCAATTGAACAAAGAAGTCTAGTGTATGAGAGATTGGGGTTGGTAGTACAATCCATGGAGTTTGGCCAATAGATCCTAGTTCAATAAGACTCAACATATTCTTTCTCTAGACTAGACAATCCATTTTGCCATGTTTACAACTTACAACTACATTTGCTGATGTTTATATCGATATGTGGACCTTGGAGATACAACATACAAGAGAAATAACGAGAGGAAATAACTAATAAATAAGGTTATCAAAAGGGAAATAACAAGAGGGATGGACGCAATAACTTAAAAATGAAAACTCTTATCCAAGTACCTCACGAGGTCCAATTTGGATTGGATGTAGGTAGATAGTGCATCATGTTTATGAAAGTTAGAAATTTCGGATGAAGAACACTCAAAAGATAGACAACCAACATTTTGCTTTAGCCACAACTCCCATGTGTCACCGTAAGTTCACTATGTGATCACCATATGCCACCTTTAGGGTCATCATGGACATTGATTTTGGAACCCAAACAACACAATGTGATATGAGGAAGCTTAGGAAATAGGCTTGGTGACAAGAATTGACATATTGTGATATACACAAGAAGCAAAAATGAAGGGGAACCTCTTTTGCCTTTTGTGGTGAGCAAACACTCCATTTATATAGAGGCCCATATGGGCTATTAACTGTTACACATGGCGTTTGCAGGGGCTATGTGCATGGCACCTCGCATGGGCACTCTACACCTCCCCCTTCTAGACCAAACCCGAGCTTATCTTGGATCATGCTAGGATTTGGTTTGGATTGGTGTTGTGGCGAGTGCAGAGTTACTTGGGGACGTCAGGGAGGGAACGTGCTTCATGCACGATATGCGAGTTGTAGTGAGTGTGCCACCCTCCAACTGCACGAGCTTATGAGTGTTTGGGTCGATCCGCTCAATGATGATGTAAGGACCGACCCAACAGTGGAGGAGGGACTCAAGGAGCCTATGACAATGTTAAGGGAAATATAGTCGGGTTGTGCCTGTCGAATGGAAAGTGAGTTAGACGGGGTGGTCCCTCGTATTCTTGCTTTTGCCTTTGTTGTGTGACCACCAATTTGTATTCCATGGCCCGTCATAGTAGTGGTTGGTGGTGTTGCAAATAACGACACCATTTATGGCGTCCACATGGCGGAGCTTCACCTGGGCTGATCGAGGGTCTTGAGGCAATCAAGGATCTCGACCATATAGTGTGCGGAAAGGGTTGATTTGGGTCGATGCTTGCACGAATGTGTTGTATCTGTGGATTGCAAAAGGTAGGTTCTCGTCCCAATCATGGTGTACAAGATCCACATAGGTGGTGATGATTTGCTTGATCGTCTTCTTCATCCTCTCGATTAGGCCATTTGTTTTGTGGGTGACAAGGGGATGTGAATAATTGGTTGATCCCTAGGGTCTAGGCAAGCATGCACATGACTTTGCCCTAGAACTAAGAACCTTGGTAAGATAGAAGTTGTAGTGGGCATCTACGAGGGAAAATTAATTTGTCCAAGAGATCTTGGGCCAATGTATCGGTTGTGATGTGAAGGAGAGGAATAGCTTTGCACCATCCATTGAGGTTTTCCTTTATATTAAGATGTACTTATTACCTCGTGCCGATGTAGGAAAATGACCAACGATGTCCTAATGGACCACCAACTCAAAGGGCTCCTTGATTGTGATGGAGGTGTTGTCCATAGGCCAGAAATATAAATTAGTTAAATGTAATACGCTGGTAGGTAAGGCGAGTAGGTAAGGTAG
>NW_028231456.1:0-12861 GCF_043228905.1 Azolla caroliniana | reverse complement strand
ATGGAATTAAAAAATCAAGATTTTGAAACTCAGGTCGAGAAACATGAAGAAATTACCAAATTTGAGGAGTGAATTGAGAAGAGCTAGGAGGTAAATTAAAATGTTCATACCTTGCTCGTGTGATATTGGATTTTTATGTTCAAACATGCGAATATTAGCTAACAACGCTAGCTATTATATAGAATTAAAAAATCAAGATTTTGAAACTCAGGTCGAGAGACATGACGAAATTACCAAATTTGAGGAGTGAGTTGAGAAGAGCTAGGAGGTAAATTAAAATGTTCATACCTGGCTCGTGTTATATCGGATTTTTGTGTTCAAACATGCGAATCGAAGCTAACAACGTTAGCTATGATATGGTATTAAAAAATCAAGATTTAGAAACTCCGGTCGAGAGACATGACGAAATTACCAAATTTGAGTAGTGAGTTGAGAAGAGCTAGGAGGTAAATTAAAATGTTCATACCTGGCTCGTGTGATATCGAATTAAAATGTTCATACCTATGATATGGAATTAAAAAATCAAGATTTTGAAACTCCCGTCGAGAGACATGACGAAATTTCCAAATTTGAGGAGTGAGTTGAGAAGAGCTAGGAGGTAAATTAAAATGTTCATACCTGGCTCGTGTAATATCGGATTTTTGTGTTCAAACATGCGAATCGAAGCTAACAACGCTAGCTATGATATGGAATTAAAAAATCAAGATTTTGAAACTGAGGTCGAGAAACATGAAGAAATTACCAAATTTGAGGAGTGAGTTAAGAAGAGCTAGGAGGTAAATTAAAATGGTCATACCTGGCTCGTGTGATATCGAATTTTTGTGTTCAAACATGCGAATCGAAGCTAACAACGCTAGCTATGATATGGAATTAAAAAATCAAGATTTTGAAACTCAGATCGAGAGACATGACAAAATTACCAAATTTGAGGAGTGAGTTGAGAAGAGCTAGGAGGTAAATTAAAATGTTCATACCTGGCTCGTGTGATATCGAATTTTTGTGTTTAAACATGCGAATCGAAGCTAACAACGCTAGCTATAATATAGAATTAAAAAATCAAGATATAGAAACTCAGGTCGAGAGACATGACGAAATTACCAAATTTGAGTGGTGAGTTGAGAGGAGCCCTTGAGTAAATGAAAATGTTCATACCGGGCTCGTGTGATATCGGATTTTTGTGTTCAAACATGCGAATCGAAGGTAACAACGCTAGCTATGATATGGAATTAAAAAATCAAGATTTTGAAACTCAGGTCGAGAGACATGACGAAATTACCAAACATGAGGAGGGAGGAGAGAGGAGCCCTTGAGTAAATTAAAATGTTCATACCTGGCTCGTGTAATATCGGATTTCTGTGTTCAAACATGCGAATTGAAGCTAACAACGCTAGCTATGATATGGAATTAAAAAATCAAGATTTTGAAACTCAGGTCGAGAGACATGACGAAATTACCAATTTTGAGGAGTGACTTGAGAGGAGCCCTTGAGTAAATGAAAATGTTCATACCTGGCTCGTGTTATATCGGATTTTTGTGTTCAAACATGCGAATCGAAGCTAACAACGTTAGCTATGATATGGTATTAAAAAATCAAGATTTAGAAACTCCGGTCGAGAGACATGACGAAATTACCAAATTTGAGTAGTGAGTTGAAAAGAGCCCTTGAGTAAATGAAAATGTTCATACCTGGCTCGTGTAATATCGGATTTTTGTGTTCAAACATGCGAATCGAAGGTAACAACGCTAGCTATGATATGGAATTAAAAAATCAAGATTTTGAGACTCAGGTCGATAGACATGACGAAATTAGCAAACATGAGGAGGGAGTTGAGAGGAGCCCTTGAGTAAATAAAAATGTTCATACCGGGCTCGTGTGATATCGGATTTTTGTGTTCAAACATGCGAATCGAAGCTAACAACGCTAGCTATGATATAGAATTAAAAAATCAAGATTTGGAAACTCAGGTCGAGAGACATAATCAAATTACCAAATTTGAGGAGTGAGTTGAGAGGAGCGAGGAGGTAAATTAAATAGTTCATACCTGGCTCGTGTGATATCGGATTTTTGAGTTCAAACATGCGAATCGAAGCTAACAACACTACCTATGATATGGAATTAAAAAATCAAGATTTTAAAACTCAGGTCGAGAGACATAATCAAATTACCAAATTTGAGGAGTGACTTGAGAGGAGCGAGGAGGTAAATTAAATAGTTCATACCTGGCTCGTGTGATATCGGATTTTTGTGTTCAAACATGCGAATCGAAGCTAACAACACTACCTATGATATGGAATTAAAAAATGAAGATTTTGAAACTCAGGTCGAGAGACATGACGAAATTACCAAATTTGAGGAGTGACTTGAGAGGAGGCCTTGAGTAAATGAAAATGTTCATACCTGGCTCGTGTGATATCGGATTTTTGTGTTCAAACATGCGAATCGAAGGTAACAACGCTAGCTATGATATGGAATTAAAAAATCAAGATTTTGAGACTCAGGTCGATAAACATGACGAAATTAGCAAACATGAGGAGGGAGTTGAGAGGAGCCCTTGAGTAAATGAAAATGTTCATACCTGGCTCGTGTGATATCGGATTTTTGTGTTCAAACATGCGAATCGAAGCTAACAACGCTAGCTATGATATAGAATTAAAAAATCAAGATTTGGAAACTCAGGTCGAGAGACATAATCAAATTACCAAATTTGAGGAGTGAGTTGAGAGGAGCGAGGAGGTAAATTAAATAGTTCATACCTGGCTCGTGTGATATCGGATTTTTGTGTTCAAACATGCGAATCGAAGCTAACAACACTACCTATGATATGGAATTAAAAAATCAAGATTTTGAAACTCAGGTCGAGAGACATGACGAAATTACCAAATTTGAGGAGTGACTTGAGAGGAGGCCTTGAGTAAATGAAAATGTTCATACCTGGCTCGTGTGATATCGGATTTTTGTGTTCAAACATGCGAATCGAAGGTAACAACGCTAGCTATGATATGGAATTAAAAAATCAAGATTTTGAGACTCAGGTCGATAAACATGACGAAATTAGCAAACATGAGGAGGGAGTTGAGAGGAGCCCTTGAGTAAATGAAAATGTTCATACCTGGCTCGTGTGATATCGGATTTTTATGTTCAAACATGCGAATCGAAGCTAACAACCCTAGCTATGATATGGAATTAAAAAATCAAGATTTTGAAACTCAGGTCGAGAAACATGAAGAAATTACCAAATTTGAGGAGTGAGTTGAGAAGAGCTAGGAGGTAAATTAAAATGTTCATACCTTGCTCGTGTGATATTGGATTTTTATGTTCAAACATGCGAATATTAGCTAACAACGCTAGCTATTATATAGAATTAAAAAATCAAGATTTTGAAACTCAGGTCGAGAGACATGACGAAATTACCAAATTTGAGGAGTGAGTTGAGAAGAGCTAGGAGGTAAATTAAAATGTTCATACCTGGCTCGTGTTATATCGGATTTTTGTGTTCAAACATGCGAATCGAAGCTAACAACACTACCTATGATATGGAATTAAAAAATCAAGATTTTGAAACTCAGATCGAGAAACATGACGAAATTACCAAATTTGAGCAGTGACTTGAGAGGAGGCCTTGAGTAAATGAAAATATTCATACCTGGCTCGTGTAATATCGGATTTTTGTGTTCAAACATGCGAATCGAAGGTAACAACGCTAGCTATGATATGGAATTAAAAAATCAAGATTTTGAGACTCAGGTCGATAAACATGACGAAATTAGCAAACATGAGGAGGGAGTTGAGAGGAGCCCTTGAGTAAATGAAAATGTTCATACCTGGCTCGTGTGATATCGGATTTTTGTGTTCAAACATGCGAATCGAAGCTAACAACGCTAGTTATGATATAGAATTAAAAAATCAAGATTTTGAAACTCAGATCGAGAGACATAACAAAATTACCAAATTTGAGGAGTGAGTTGAGAAGAGCTAGGAGGTAAATTAAAATGTTCATACCTGGCTCGTGTGATATCGAATTTTTGTGTTTAAACATGCGAATCGAAGCTAACAACGCTAGCTATAATATAGAATTAAAAAATCAAGATATAGAAACTCAGGTCGAGAGACATGACGAAATTACCAAATTTGAGTGGTGAGTTGAGAGGAGCCCTTGAGTAAATGAAAATGTTCATACCTGGCTCGTGTAATATCGGATTTTTGTGTTCAAACATGCGAATCGAAGGTAACAACGCTAGCTATGATATGGAATTAAAAAATCAAGATTTTGAAACTCAGGTCGAGAGACATGACGAAATTACCAAACATGAGGAGGGAGGAGAGAGGAGCCCTTGAGTAAATTAAAATGTTCATACCTGGCTCGTGTTATATCGGATTTTTGTGTTCAAACATGCGAATCGAAGCTAACAACGTTAGCTATGATATGGTATTAAAAAATCAAGATTTAGAAACTCCGGTCGAGAGACATGACGAAATTACCAAATTTGAGTAGTGAGTTGAGAAGAGCTAGGAGGTAAATTAAAATGTTCATACCTGGCCCGTGTGATATCGAATTAAAATGTTCATACCTATGATATGGAATTAAAAAATCAAGATTTTGAAACTCCGGTCGAGAGACATGACGAAATTTCCAAATTTGAGGAGTGAGTTGAGAAGAGCTAGGAGGTAAATTAAAATGTTCATACCTGGCTCGTGTAATATCGGATTTTTGTGTTCAAACATGCGAACCGAAGCTAACAACGCTAGCTATGATATGGAATTAAAAAATCAAGATTTTGAAACTGAGGTCGAGAAACATGAAGAAATTACCAAATTTGAGGAGTGAGTTAAGAAGAGCTAGGAGGTAAATTAAAATGGTCATACCTGGCTCGTGTGATATCGAATTTTTGTGTTCAAACATGCGAATCGAAGCTAACAACGCTAGCTATGATATGGAATTAAAAAATCAAGATTTTGAAACTCAGGTCGAGAGACATGACGAAATTAGCAAATTTGAGGAGTGAGTTGAGAAGAGCTAGGAGGTAAATTAAAATGTTCATACCGGGCTCGTGTGATATCGGAGTTTTGTGTTCAACCATGCGAATCGAAGCTAACAACGCTAGCTATGATATGGAATTAAAAAATCAAGATTTTGAAACTCAGGTCGAGAGACATGACGAAATTAGCAAATTTGAGGAGTGAGTTGAGAAGAGCTAGGAGGTAAATTAAAATGTTCATACCGGGCTCGTGTGATATCGGAGTTTTGTGTTCAACCATGCGTATCTAAGCTAACAAAACTACCTATGATATGGAATTAAAAAATCAAGATTTTGAAACTCAGGTCGAGAGACATAATCAAATTACCAAATTTGAGGAGTGAGTTGAGAGGAGCTAGGAGGTAAATTAAATAGTTCATACCTGGCTCGTGTGATATCGGATTTTTGTGTTCAAACATGCGAATCGAAGCTAACAACACTACCTATGATATGGAATTAAAAAATCAAGATTTTGAAACTCAGATCGAGAAACATGACGAAATTACCAAATTTGAGCAGTGACTTGAGAGGAGGCCTTGAGTAAATGAAAATATTCATACCTGGCTCGTGTAATATCGGATTTTTGTGTTCAAACATGCGAATCGAAGGTAACAACGCTAGCTATGATATGGAATTAAAAAATCAAGATTTTGAGACTCAGGTCGATAAACATGACGAAATTAGCAAACATGAGGAGGGAGTTGAGAGGAGCCCTTGAGTAAATGAAAATGTTCATACCTGGCTCGTGTGATATCGGATTTTTGTGTTCAAACATGCGAATCGAAGCTAACAACGCTAGTTATGATATAGAATTAAAAAATCAAGATTTTGAAACTCAGATCGAGAGACATGACAAAATTACCAAATTTGAGGAGTGAGTTGAGAAGAGCTAGGAGGTAAATTAAAATGTTCATACCTGGCTCGTGTGATATCGAATTTTTGTGTTTAAACATGCGAATCGAAGCTAACAACGCTAGCTATAATATAGAATTAAAAAATCAAGATATAGAAACTCAGGTCGAGAGACATGACGAAATTACCAAATTTGAGTGGTGAGTTGAGAGGAGCCCTTGAGTAAATGAAAATGTTCATACCGGGCTCGTGTGATATCGGATTTTTGTGTTCAAACATGCGAATCGAAGGTAACAACGCTAGCTATGATATGGAATTAAAAAATCAAGATTTTGAAACTGAGGTCGAGAAACATGAAGAAATTACCAAATTTGAGGAGTGAGTTAAGAAGAGCTAGGAGGTAAATTAAAATGGTCATACCTGGCTCGTGTGATATCGAATTTTTGTGTTCAAACATGCGAATCGAAGCTAACAACGCTAGCTATGATATGGAATTAAAAAATCAAGATTTTGAAACTCAGGTCGAGAGACATGACAAAATTAGCAAATTTGAGGAGTGAGTTGAGAAGAGCTAGGAGGTAAATTAAAATGTTCATACCGGGCTCGTGTGATATCGGAGTTTTGTGTTCAACCATGCGAATCGAAGCTAACAACGCTAGCTATGATATGGAATTAAAAAATCAAGATTTTGAAACTCAGGTCGAGAGACATGACGAAATTAGCAAATTTGAGGAGTGAGTTGAGAAGAGCTAGGAGGTAAATTAAAATGTTCATACCGGGCTCGTGTGATATCGGAGTTTTGTGTTCAACCATGCGTATCTAAGCTAACAAAACTACCTATGATATGGAATTAAAAAATCAAGATTTTGAAACTCAGGTCGAGAGACATAATCAAATTACCAAATTTGAGGAGTGAGTTGAGAGGAGCTAGGAGGTAAATTAAATAGTTCATACCTGGCTCGTGTGATATCGGATTTTTGTGTTCAAACATGCGAATCGAAGCTAACAACACTACCTATGATATGGAATTAAAAAATCAAGATTTTGAAACTCAGATCGAGAAACATGACGAAATTACCAAATTTGAGCAGTGACTTGAGAGGAGGCCTTGAGTAAATGAAAATATTCATACCTGGCTCGTGTAATATCGGATTTTTGTGTTCAAACATGCGAATCGAAGGTAACAACGCTAGCTATGATATGGAATTAAAAAATCAAGATTTTGAGACTCAGGTCGATAAACATGACGAAATTAGCAAACATGAGGAGGGAGTTGAGAGGAGCCCTTGAGTAAATGAAAATGTTCATACCTGGCTCGTGTGATATCGGATTTTTGTGTTCAAACATGCGAATCGAAGCTAACAACGCTAGTTATGATATAGAATTAAAAAATCAAGATTTTGAAACTCAGATCGAGAGACATGACAAAATTACCAAATTTGAGGAGTGAGTTGAGAAGAGCTAGGAGGTAAATTAAAATGTTCATACCTGGCTCGTGTGATATCGAATTTTTGTGTTTAAACATGCGAATCGAAGCTAACAACGCTAGCTATAATATAGAATTAAAAAATCAAGATATAGAAACTCAGGTCGAGAGACATGACGAAATTACCAAATTTGAGTGGTGAGTTGAGAGGAGCCCTTGAGTAAATGAAAATGTTCATACCGGGCTCGTGTGATATCGGATTTTTGTGTTCAAACATGCGAATCGAAGGTAACAACGCTAGCTATGATATGGAATTAAAAAATCAAGATTTTGAGACTCAGGTCGATAAACATGACGAAATTAGCAAACATGAGGAGGGAGTTGAGAGGAGCCCTTGAGTAAATAAAAATGTTCATACCGGGCTCGTGTGATATCGGATTTTTGTGTTCAAACATGCGAATCGAAGCTAACAACGCTAGCTATGATATAGAATTAAAAAATCAAGATTTGGAAACTCAGGTCGAGAGACATAATCAAATTACCAAATTTGAGGAGTGAGTTGAGAGGAGCGAGGAGGTAAATTAAATAGTTCATACCTGGCTCGTGTGATATCGGATTTTTGTGTTCAAACATGCGAATCGAAGCTAACAACACTACCTATGATATGGAATTAAAAAATCAAGATTTTGAAACTCAGGTCGAGAGACATGACGAAATTACCAAATTTGAGGAGTGACTTGAGAGGAGGCCTTGAGTAAATGAAAATGTTCATACCTGGCTCGTGTGATATCGGATTTTTGTGTTCAAACATGCGAATCGAAGGTAACAACGCTAGCTATGATATGGAATTAAAAAATCAAGATTTTGAGACTCAGGTCGATAAACATGACGAAATTAGCAAACATGAGGAGGGAGTTGAGAGGAGCCCTTGAGTAAATGAAAATGTTCATACCTGGCTCGTGTGATATCGGATTTTTATGTTCAAACATGCGAATCGAAGCTAACAACCCTAGCTATGATATGGAATTAAAAAATCAAGATTTTGAAACTCAGGTCGAGAAACATGAAGAAATTACCAAATTTGAGGAGTGAATTGAGAAGAGCTAGGAGGTAAATTAAAATGTTCATACCTTGCTCGTGTGATATTGGATTTTTATGTTCAAACATGCGAATATTAGCTAACAACGCTAGCTATTATATAGAATTAAAAAATCAAGATTTTGAAACTCAGGTCGAGAGACATGACGAAATTACCAAATTTGAGGAGTGAGTTGAGAAGAGCTAGGAGGTAAATTAAAATGTTCATACCTGGCTCGTGTTATATCGGATTTTTGTGTTCAAACATGCGAATCGAAGCTAACAACGTTAGCTATGATATGGTATTAAAAAATCAAGATTTAGAAACTCCGGTCGAGAGACATGACGAAATTACCAAATTTGAGTAGTGAGTTGAGAAGAGCTAGGAGGTAAATTAAAATGTTCATACCTGGCTCGTGTGATATCGAATTAAAATGTTCATACCTATGATATGGAATTAAAAAATCAAGATTTTGAAACTCCGGTCGAGAGACATGACGAAATTTCCAAATTTGAGGAGTGAGTTGAGAAGAGCTAGGAGGTAAATTAAAATGTTCATACCTGGCTCGTGTAATATCGGATTTTTGTGTTCAAACATGCGAATCGAAGCTAACAACGCTAGCTATGATATGGAATTAAAAAATCAAGATTTTGAAACTGAGGTCGAGAAACATGAAGAAATTACCAAATTTGAGGAGTGAGTTAAGAAGAGCTAGGAGGTAAATTAAAATGGTCATACCTGGCTCGTGTGATATCGAATTTTTGTGTTCAAACATGCGAATCGAAGCTAACAACGCTAGCTATGATATGGAATTAAAAAATCAAGATTTTGAAACTCAGGTCGAGAGACATGACGAAATTAGCAAATTTGAGGAGTGAGTTGAGAAGAGCTAGGAGGTAAATTAAAATGTTCATACCGGGCTCGTGTGATATCGGAGTTTTGTGTTCAACCATGCGAATCGAAGCTAACAACGCTAGCTATGATATGGAATTAAAAAATCAAGATTTTGAAACTCAGGTCGAGAGACATGACGAAATTAGCAAATTTGAGGAGTGAGTTGAGAAGAGCTAGGAGGTAAATTAAAATGTTCATACCGGGCTCGTGTGATATCGGAGTTTTGTGTTCAACCATGCGTATCTAAGCTAACAAAACTACCTATGATATGGAATTAAAAAATCAAGATTTTGAAACTCAGGTCGAGAGACATAATCAAATTACCAAATTTGAGGAGTGAGTTGAGAGGAGCTAGGAGGTAAATTAAATAGTTCATACCTGGCTCGTGTGATATAGGATTTTTGTGTTCAAACATGCGAATCGAAGCTAACAACACTACCTATGATATGGAATTAAAAAATCAAGATTTTGAAACTCAGATCGAGAAACATGACGAAATTACCAAATTTGAGCAGTGACTTGAGAGGAGGCCTTGAGTAAATGAAAATATTCATACCTGGCTCGTGTAATATCGGATTTTTGTGTTCAAACATGCGAATCGAAGGTAACAACGCTAGCTATGATATGGAATTAAAAAATCAAGATTTTGAGACTCAGGTCGATAAACATGACGAAATTAGCAAACATGAGGAGGGAGTTGAGAGGAGCCCTTGAGTAAATGAAAATGTTCATACCTGGCTCGTGTGATATCGGATTTTTGTGTTCAAACATGCGAATCGAAGCTAACAACGCTAGTTATGATATAGAATTAAAAAATCAAGATTTTGAAACTCAGATCGAGAGACATGACAAAATTACCAAATTTGAGGAGTGAGTTGAGAAGAGCTAGGAGGTAAATTAAAATGTTCATACCTGGCTCGTGTGATATCGAATTTTTGTGTTTAAACATGCGAATCGAAGCTAACAACGCTAGCTATAATATAGAATTAAAAAATCAAGATATAGAAACTCAGGTCGAGAGACATGACGAAATTACCAAATTTGAGTGGTGAGTTGAGAGGAGCCCTTGAGTAAATGAAAATGTTCATACCGGGCTCGTGTGATATCGGATTTTTGTGTTCAAACATGCGAATCGAAGGTAACAACGCTAGCTATGATATGGAATTAAAAAATCAAGATTTTGAAACTCAGGTCGAGAGACATGACGAAATTACCAAATTTGAGTAGTGAGTTGAAAAGAGCCCTTGAGTAAATGAAAATGTTCATACCTGGCTCGTGTAATATCGGATTTTTGTGTTCAAACATGCGAATCGAAGGTAACAACGCTAGCTATGATATGGAATTAAAAAATCAAGATTTTGAGACTCAGGTCGATAGACATGACGAAATTAGCAAACATGAGGAGGGAGTTGAGAGGAGCCCTTGAGTAAATAAAAATGTTCATACCGGGCTCGTGTGATATCGGATTTTTGTGTTCAAACATGCGAATCGAAGCTAACAACGCTAGCTATGATATAGAATTAAAAAATCAAGATTTGGAAACTCAGGTCGAGAGACATAATCAAATTACCAAATTTGAGGAGTGAGTTGAGAGGAGCGAGGAGGTAAATTAAATAGTTCATACCTGGCTCGTGTGATATCGGATTTTTGTGTTCAAACATGCGAATCGAAGCTAACAACACTACCTATGATATGGAATTAAAAAATCAAGATTTTGAAACTCAGGTCGAGAGACATGACGAAATTACCAAATTTGAGGAGTGACTTGAGAGGAGGCCTTGAGTAAATGAAAATGTTCATACCTGGCTCGTGTGATATCGGATTTTTGTGTTCAAACATGCGAATCGAAGGTAACAACGCTAGCTATGATATGGAATTAAAAAATCAAGATTTTGAGACTCAGGTCGATAAACATGACGAAATTAGCAAACATGAGGAGGGAGTTGAGAGGAGCCCTTGAGTAAATGAAAATGTTCATACCTGGCTCGTGTGATATCGGATTTTTATGTTCAAACATGCGAATCGAAGCTAACAACCCTAGCTATGATATGGAATTAAAAAATCAAGATTTTGAAACTCAGGTCGAGAAACATGAAGAAATTACCAAATTTGAGGAGTGAATTGAGAAGAGCTAGGAGGTAAATTAAAATGTTCATACCTTGCTCGTGTGATATTGGATTTTTATGTTCAAACATGCGAATATTAGCTAACAACGCTAGCTATTATATAGAATTAAAAAATCAAGATTTTGAAACTCAGGTCGAGAGACATGACGAAATTACCAAATTTGAGGAGTGAGTTGAGAAGAGCTAGGAGGTAAATTAAAATGTTCATACCTGGCTCGTGTTATATCGGATTTTTGTGTTCAAACATGCGAATCGAAGCTAACAACGTTAGCTATGATATGGTATTAAAAAATCAAGATTTAGAAACTCCGGTCGAGAGACATGACGAAATTACCAAATTTGAGTAGTGAGTTGAGAAGAGCTAGGAGGTAAATTAAAATGTTCATACCTGGCTCGTGTGATATCGAATTAAAATGTTCATACCTATGATATGGAATTAAAAAATCAAGATTTTGAAACTCCCGTCGAGAGACATGACGAAATTTCCAAATTTGAGGAGTGAGTTGAGAAGAGCTAGGAGGTAAATTAAAATGTTCATACCTGGCTCGTGTAATATCGGATTTTTGTGTTCAAACATGCGAATCGAAGCTAACAACGCTAGCTATGATATGGAATTAAAAAATCAAGATTTTGAAACTGAGGTCGAGAAACATGAAGAAATTACCAAATTTGAGGAGTGAGTTAAGAAGAGCTAGGAGGTAAATTAAAATGGTCATACCTGGCTCGTGTGATATCGAATTTTTGTGTTCAAACATGCGAATCGAAGCTAACAACGCTAGCTATGATATGGAATTAAAAAATCAAGATTTTGAAACTCAGATCGAGAGACATGACAAAATTACCAAATTTGAGGAGTGAGTTGAGAAGAGCTAGGAGGTAAATTAAAATGTTCATACCTGGCTCGTGTGATATCGAATTTTTGTGTTTAAACATGCGAATCGAAGCTAACAACGCTAGCTATAATATAGAATTAAAAAATCAAGATATAGAAACTCAGGTCGAGAGACATGACGAAATTACCAAATTTGAGTGGTGAGTTGAGAGGAGCCCTTGAGTAAATGAAAATGTTCATACCGGGCTCGTGTGATATCGGATTTTTGTGTTCAAACATGCGAATCGAAGGTAACAACGCTAGCTATGATATGGAATTAAAAAATCAAGATTTTGAAACTCAGGTCGAGAGACATGACGAAATTACCAAACATGAGGAGGGAGGAGAGAGGAGCCCTTGAGTAAATTAAAATGTTCATACCTGGCTCGTGTAATATCGGATTTCTGTGTTCAAACATGCGAATTGAAGCTAACAACGCTAGCTATGATATGGAATTAAAAAATCAAGATTTTGAAACTCAGGTCGAGAGACATGACGAAATTACCAATTTTGAGGAGTGACTTGAGAGGAGCCCTTGAGTAAATGAAAATGTTCATACCTGGCTCGTGTTATATCGGATTTTTGTGTTCAAACATGC
>NW_028231455.1:0-12873 GCF_043228905.1 Azolla caroliniana | reverse complement strand
ATCTCTGGTGCAGACATTGTTGATGGCACAGTACGTTGATCATCTTTACAAATGTTTCGTTCTTGAATTCTTGATGAAAGCTGTAACTCATGGTTGGAATACAGGAATAGTTTAAATACCAATGAGAGCCTGTGGAAACTCATTAATTTACTACATAGCTGATGTTTTTTATATTTATGACAGCCAGTGCTTGATGTGAAGCCGTATCTACCTTACTGTGATTCTATTCCAGATGCAATGGCACCATCCTGGGTGAAGGCAAGTATCAATATGCGGATATGGTTCATCAATTCTGCTCCATATGGAGGCTAAACCAAATGCTTATATATGCTTTAGGCTGGTGGTGGAGATGATCCCATTGCCCTAGCATCAGTTCAGTTCACGCCAAAATTTTGTGATGATCTTGCCAAAAGTTGGGAAATTTTGGTAAATTCTCGATTAAATCCCTGGTTCTGTTTCTCGTGTTTTATTTTCATTTCCATACATGACTGGAAATATGTTTTAGGGCAAACAATCAATGTATTCAACTCCTCGAGAATTTCAGCAATTAGTCGAGCAAGTACTGTCACGAGATATACGTTCTTTGAGGCAAAGAACAAATCCAAAGAGCTCATCAGCAACCACGGATGAGGAATCTTCACAAGGAAATGGTGCTGATTTTACACAAACACTAACTCAAGATGATGAATCAATTGAATGGAACCCAAGTAGAAGTGAAGCTATTGAGTCCAAAACTCAGTCCCATTTCCAAACCAATGAAGATGAACAATTCTCTAACTCAGCTTTGGTACTCTATAAGCTGGCATTAGAGGCCTGCCTCATAACTTATACTGTAGATAATGGCCATGTTTTAGTTCATGGGATTGAAATTGCAGGATCTCGATCTAGTCGTGTTCGTGATTGCAATCAAATAACATGGGTCAAGGTATCCGAGTCAAATCAAACATCTTCATGATTATTGTATGTACTATTAACAATTGATTGGTTTAGTTAATTGGGTCACTTTGACATGCATAAACATTATTAATGTGCTATTAGAGGAAACTGTTCCCTAGGATATGGATGGCAAAAACATCTTATGGATTTAATTCAGACATTGCTTAAATTATGGGTTATAATGAGCTTCAAGTTCGGACCATTTTCACCAAGGAACTCCCTTGTTTAAGTGATGCTGTTAATTGTAGATATTTTGGGTTCATGGTATTTACTCTGGAGGAACAATATGGCATGCACACCATCGTGATTGGTATACATGGGGTTGAAATTCTCATACCTCTTGCTACAAGATGCACACTATGACAACACCAGGTCTCTCTAGTATTAGAGTTTTACAATCAAGTACATATCTTGATATGTTTACATTTGTAATTTGTATTGCATGGTCGACTGAGTGAAGGGGAATCTCTCTATGCAAAACCATGGAATATTAAAAGCATGGTCTTCACTAAGCTTGCATTCATTCACGTTGATGGTGATAGCCTTTCCATCAAGATTACATGTACATGGACCATGGTCCATGTAATACATCAAGACTGATATCTAATACATGATTGTATCTTCCCATGATTCTCAAGACTGATATCTTGCCATCAAGATTCTCAAGACTTATATCTAATACATCAAGACTGATATCTTCCCATCAAGATTCTTAAGACTAATATCTAATACATGATTGTTCATCTCGTTATTTCAGAATAAACATGACTTATATAGATTATTGTCACAGTTGCTACTTGGCTTCCATTGATAATTTACATAAAACATCATTCCTTAAATCCAATGGATGTAATTGGCATTTCTGCCCTGACAAATGTACTTGGATCCTTTTATGCTTAATATGATTCAAACATACCAGACATCTCTAAACATTTTAGTTATTAGCAGATTCTGGAACTTACCTTTTGCCTTACATAATGAATCACATTTTTATGTTCTATTTAGTTAGCTTTGCAAACATATTTCTCTAAACGAGACTAAAACATTCTAATTACTAAATCTTACAATATTCATTGATATGGCCAAATTAATTATTGAGAAGCATTGGAAGGACGTGCAGTGTTGCCATGGCAAAATTTGACTTGGGCATTTGATAATAGTGTGAGATCTTTAGTGTCAAAGGATGAAGATGATTGGGCACATTTCAAAGGACCCATCTACGATATGAATTCATGCCAATAACCTTCCAAAGAACCATCTTCCCAATCATTTCAAACCTTGCATCCGGATTTCAATCCTTAATCATGCCTCAATCGTTCTATAAAGAGGAACTTGTGTAGAGAAATGTTTCGAAGAACCTAGAAATTTGTTTTTACCAAGACGAATTAAAATGAGTCCACTTTTCAAAATGCACAGAAAATGAAATAAATGAATAAATATATATTTGGTGCATTACCAAAAATCCACATTGGGGGCCTATAGTACAAGACGCATCTGAGAAGCCACAAAAAAACCCAAGGTTAATGCAGCACCCATCGCTGCATGTAGCCTCACACAAAAGTATTTTGCAAGAAATATTTTCTCCTTGTCCTGCAATGCATAAACTATGTTAGTACAATTTTACATAGTTTAGAAAAGCTTCAATATTTTTCTTGTCTTTCCATAACAAATTTTGAAGCTTCAATCATTTGCAGGTCTGTATATTGCTGGCACATTTTGGCATCTATAGTTACAGTGACTCATCAGAGAATTCAATCATGTAAGATTGTTCTTCATCAGTTCACGTCATGTTACATCACAAACCTTCATACCAGAACCATCAGTCTCGGCCCCTACTACCTCCACCTTCTATACCTCATACAAAGTTCAAAAGGCCATCCGGCGCCTCTCACATGGATGGTTGTCTGACCACACAAGACTACAAGGTGAATGCCCTTTAATGCAGTAACCGGTAACCGAACTTGCCCCTATCCTTCCCATCGCATGAATCAAGCACAACATTGTGCCTCTCCTTCTAATCATGGAATCATCAAACTGTCATGATTTGCCACATTGTCATACTTTCTGGAGTAGTAGTACTTGAAGTGGAACTCCAACACTTCCCTACCACCAACCACATCCTTATATTATGCTACTTCAAAGGTATGTCTACTACAATGACTCCATGTACTCAAAATTCCCTCTGACATGCACTATATGCACAAGTGTTGGGACGAATTAGCAGTTCAAGGGGGTTATCAGAGGTCATCACAAGCACCATCAATGCGAAGCAAGAATGCCCACTCTAACCTCCCCTATTAGGTATACAAAGTAAGAGGCTCACGAGCCATCCACATTCTTCTTTACGCTAATGACATAGTATTGATCTCTGAATATTGTGCAGGTCTACAGCATCATCTTGAGCATGTCCATCACAGCCACGTTGATTGGGTGAAAAACGTACACACTCCAACAAGAGCGCAAGTTGAAGTACTAGATTCTCATGTCTATTTAGGAGTCACATTTACAAGCATGATCGGGTGACCCACAGGAGGCTATGCAGCTCAGCTCTGCCTATGGCCTCAAGAACTTGCCACTCCAAAATAATGAGTGGAATACGGTATTGCCACAAGATCAATGGCGGCTCTATACCCAGAAGACTTGGAAAACATCAAGTATGCCCTAAAGATGGTCTACTACTATGTCAATTTATGAACAGGTTCATACAAGGATTGCGGATGGATTCAAAGCAAGGAACATTGTGTAGGTGCCCAGCTTACAAGCACATAAGAGACATGTACACCACCCTCTGCACAACCTCCACCACCATTTGACAAATGACGGGGAAGGCTGGCCCACCAAACATTGGCCAAATCTTGCACAAGCTTCCAAAGCATAGGGAATCAGCCCTTATATTAGGATGCAACAATAGCTCTGCACAATCTTCACCACCATTCAACAAATGACGGGGAAGGCTGGCTTATCAAACTTTGGCCAAATCTTGCACAAGTTTCAAAAGCATAGGGAATCATCCCCTGTATCACATGTTACTGATTTCCTCCATAGCTCCACACCTCTGCTAACAATGTACTGTGCCAAGGAGCCACCATTGAGCGAGGAGACGAATGCAACAAAGGTACAACGTGGGTATTAGGATATAAGGCACATAGGACATAAGCTATAATGTCCCATCACCACTACTCAACCCGTACATACTAGTTACACACTTCATGCCTGTAAACCATCTTCAAAATCATTCTACCACATGTATTAAGATCATGATAATGAACATCAGGCTTTGGGAAGCTTACAGTACAGAAACATGAATTCAACCATATTTGTAATCATGAAACGGAAATATTGGCATCTAAATGGAAAGATTTGTCTATCAACAAATGTATGATATGATGTGAACTGTTAACCTGCTATTCTAGCATTTAAACTCCCTGAGTTTCAATCAGATGAAAACAACTCTAATGGTAGCACTTAATAATGTTCATTTTAGATGTTTCTGATATTAAGAATTTGTGCCTGGCACTTACATCATGATTTTTTGACACAAAATCTACCACAAGCTTTCCAATTGGTGCAGTCATAAGTGAAAGAATCTACATCAAAGAGAGCAGATATATGATATTAAACCATAATATACATTGAACATAGGTTAAGGTTCAATATTCAATGGAAAAACAACAAAAGCTTACAGCACAAGGGTAAGGCATGGTTTTTGTTGCGGTTAAGAGTAAGATCAAGGAATAAAGGCCAATCACTGACATCTTCACAACTTCTTTTCCTTTTTCTGTGCCCAATCTCACCTGTTTTTAAACCAAAATGTTTAGTTTCACGTTCTGTAGATCTTTTTGCTCAATATTTCAATCAATATTCTTACCAAAGGAGACATCTTGCCCACTAACTGGTCACCTTCAATCTATATAATTAAAATTCATTTTTTATCAAAGTAAATCTGGTAACTTTATGCGTGAATTAATAGCACAAAAGAAAACACAAGAATATGAAAAGGGCGAGAGCATGCCTGATGAAAATGACTGCAAAAAAGAATCAACGTAGTAGTTATTCCAACCAGTGTTGCAGCTGCTAGGATAGTTCCAGATACTTGCAGACTGTAGATTCATTATTCCACAAACCTCATAAATGGTCATGATTTGATTATAAGAATTAATATGATCAAACTGTAGATTTATCACTAAGATTATAAACATTTTTTTATTTTATATAAGAAGTTTTCCATGTGAAAGACAGTTCTCAAAACCTGCCAGTAGACTGACTCAAATAGAAGGCTGTTGTCGCAAGGGGACCGAATGCAGTAAAACATAATGGTTCTCCAACCCCCAAATAGCTAAGCCTAAATGGAGGACACTGTCCATAAATACATATAGAAAAAGAACACACGAAGTATGTTATGGGGTATGATATATAAACTTTATATGATAGACTGTTCATGCTCATATAGTTAAATGCCCACGAGTTTTTCTTTATTTTCCAAAATAACCTTGGTCAACCTAGTCTCAAGCAGTTGTATAGACAAATATCTGGTTTTGTCAATAGCATCTGCTATTTGAGCGATTATTTGGTCAAGTCATCCTGTTTTTCTCTCTTTCGAGGAATGACTACAGCCATTCTGGGAAGCAATGAAAAGTTAGGAGCATATGGAAAAATAAAGAAAAACTTGGGGGTAATCAGTAGATTTTTCAATATATATGACAGAATATACATGTTCATAGTTATATGTATATATACATACGTGATACAATGTAAACATTCATTGCATTATGTACAATATGAATACCTGATATATATATCCACAACAAATGGCTCCAGCTAAAAGTACAAATATTTGCATGTTCTGGGCTTGCCATGCCCCCCATAAAAGACCGAGAAGTCCAAAAACAAGACATGCGTATGCAGAAATTAGCACTCCTTCTCGACTGCATAGGTTAATCATGTCAATTGAACATTTCTACAGGATATCATACGTACTCAGAAAATGCATGAGTATGTACAATATGTATCTGGTGTTCTGATACCTTCCTGTCATGGTGACAACAGACTCCTTTTTCTCTTTGTCAACTCCTGTCTCAGCATCATAGGCATCATTACTGGCCAATAAAATAAATGTGGTGTTAACCAGAAACAATAACAACTGACATAATGTAAATGCATGTGGTGTTAACCAGAAACAATAACAACTGAAATCATGTTCATACCTTAAATTCAGCCATGCAATAACCAACACGGAAGAAACTAATAATGCACTGAATCTACCAATGTGGAACAATCCAGTTTGCCAGAATGCCACTGTAGAACCCACCTGTCTTTTAAACATGATCAAGTCGTAGCAAAAATCTTAACAAATGTTACAGAACAGATGAAAATGAACATGACCATTTACAAGCACTTAGTCCTGCCCACAAAACAAACACCACGAAAACAGAATTTTTTCCTAGAAAAATTGATATTCTAAGGCTAATGACAGTCAAGATTGATTATGTGCGCCGGATGTGAATGGACCATTGCCCAATCATCATCATTGCTTACATTCTTCTTAGTTCCTATTCTCCACAAGCAAGGAATCTTATAGATTGATTAGGTGAGTCCAAGTAGAGATCTCTTCAGGGGAAGAAGCTAAGATTTTTATCTCTGCACCATCACCGAAGCAAACTACCCTACATATCATATGCATTTCGTTAGAAACTCAACATGTAGGCCCCATGCAAGTTCACTTTTTTTCAAGTGTCACACTGTCCTATGACTGTTCTCTCCACACTCATTCAAACCTTTCAAAATTCATAAGATGGAGTGGATGTATCTGTTCAGAAAACTTCTTGCGGCCTGAGGCCTGAAGAGCCATATTATATTACCCTACTGAAAATGTTTTTGTTGGTTCATGCTATAGGTCATGTATTGAAATTCATAAGATGGAATGGATGCATTCGTTCAGAAAACTTCTTGAGGCCTGAAGAGCCATATTATATTACCATACTGAAAATGTTTCTGATGGTTCATGCCATAGGTCATGCAAAGAAAAAGGCATTTTAAGACATTTTGGGTCTAAGAAAAAGGCTTACCGAGAGAGGGACGAGGGCAACTGAGTATATGGGAAGCTTGATGGCTCGCCATAGCAACTTTTTCTTCTCAGACAAAGCATGAAGTTGTTCTTCTTTTTCTTCTTCATCAAGGATAACTACTTCACCAACAGTTTCTTGTGATAACTCTGCGATATTTCTATCCCTTACATCAGGAAATTCCTGATCTGGAGAATCATTTAAAGAGATCAGGTTTCTGCTTAGTGATGAGGCGACAAAATATATGGTCTCTCTCCTAGACGTATAAGAAGAAGAAAAGGCCGATGATCTCTGGAGACAATGATGATGGAGGTATCGTAAAGAGGAGTGAGGCTTATCACACGAGTAAGATCGGAAGCGTATTCTGTGATGGAGGTGGTGTGAAACACCAACAGTGTTAGTCTTATTCTGTTTGATATTACTACAGCATGAGAATGAGGCCACAGATGTTAATGGCGCTCGTGAGCTCCACATAGCCATAGCAAATTCAAAGTTTCAGCGTTCTCTGTTTCCTTCCTCTTTCTCCTCGTCTTCCTCTGCTTCTTCTCTCTTTATGCTTCTTCTTCGTTATTCAGCTGGTTCTACATCTGGTCTTCCTCTCACTTCTTTACCTTCTGCAGCTGTTTCTTCTTCCGCCGGAGAAAAAGAACGTTACGAGCATTAGGAAGGAAGAGGAAGAAGAAGAAGCTCTGGCGATGGCAGCAGCAGGTCTGAGTAGCATTATCCAAACAGATAATAGTTTGGCATAATTTCAGATATAGCCCCCCAAATAAAACACACATATAGGATCCCTAACGAGGAAAGAAAATCATTCCCCTTTTGGGCGATTTCCATTTTTTCATGTTTGTTGGTGTGGATATTTCCAATTAGTAGTGACACTACAATTAGTACACATTCTAGGGTTTGTTCTTTTTCCATTGTTCTTGAGAATCCCATTCACTTCTAATTTCCCTAGATAAAACTAGAAGGAGATTTTTACCCAACTTCACGAGCCAGTTCTTCTCCGAGACAAATATGAATCCAAACACAACTTTTGTCGAAAAGCCAAAATGCTTAACCCTATCACCCATGATGTAAATCCATTTCATGCAATCAATTTGTCAAAACACTTGCCCTCAATTGCATCTTCATACATGTGATTCACTAAGACTCTAGCCATGTCGTCACGCAGCATGAGTACAACCTATGTTCCAGCAAAACCCAAAATGCCTAACCTATCACCCAAGATGTAAATCCATTACATGCAATCAATTTATTGAAACACTTGCGCTCAACATCCTCATACATGTGATTCACTAAGACTCTAGCCATGCCATCACACAGCATGAGTACAATCTATGTTCCAGCAAAACCTTGGCTCATGTACAAAAGCAGATTGCCCTAAGGCATCCATCCAAGGGCATGTTTCCGAAATTTTTCTTATGAATTTACTCTCTTACAATTATTATTCTCTTAAAACAATGGGAGATATTTGACATCTGCCTTGAGAACCTTTCAGATCTTAGAGAAAATGTTTTTGTTCGTATCTCCGATTTGTTAAACCCTAAACCCTTCAGCACTGAATGTTTGTGTATTTTCCATGGATTTCCACTTCACATTGATTTTTGCCACAAATAGTATATGTATTCCCATGATGAATATTGAACAGTAGAGCTTCTATTCTATGATGTTTCAAGAGATCATCATCAAATCAAATTAGCAAATTTCGTTAATTCAATATGAATCAGCAGTAGAGACATTGACACAACATAACACTCTCCATATGACAAACACCGGCAGGAAAGATTATATAACGAGGACAGTCAATCTACATCACAAAGTATATGCAAAAGCAAGTAAGCTGTTTTTTAATAAGATCCTCACAGGCAGTGAGTGAGCAATGTAATGTCGATCACAATTCAAGCAACAGTAACAATAAGGCAGAGTATATACAGGGATATAGTTCATTGAAATGAAAACCAATCAGTTCCGATCTCTGTCTGTCTCTGTCTCTCTCTCCCCATATGCAATTGGCTTATGGTTCCTGCCTGCTTACATACAAAGAAAGTAAGCAGGAACTTGAGAAGTTCAGATGTCTTTCTATGAACTCATGAAGCCAATAACAAGATAATAATGTTTCCGCCTGTAAATAACAAGGCATGTTGTATAGATCAGTTTACATTTGCAAGAGGTAATCGAGTATCTTTGAGCAATGAGGAATCGGGAGGGATAGGGATTTTGGAGTCCTTCACAGTCCGTTGTGTGCCCTGTGAGACACGCTTCTCAATATCATTGTTTTCTGGACAACTGAATTCCTCTTCTTCGCTGTTACAAGATTCTTCTAGAGATGAGGTTTTGGCTGTACCCCTGAATTCCTCTAATAGCTTCTCAATTTCAGGTGCTCGTAGAGCTTTGATTGATTCTTCACTAGCTACATCTACTGTTCTCTTTGTCGGTGTCAATCCTGTTGGCTCATCTTCCTGAAATACATACATATGGGAGGAATATATGAATTAACCGTTGTATACAATTTCTGTAAATAGACATCCCTGACCACAACAAGGTTACATACCATATACTCTTTCTTCAGACATGAGTCTGCCTCAGATTGTATACCATTTGTTCCATTGCTATGAGAAACTTCAAGTTCCATGAGGGTTTCTCCTTGTGAGGCAAGTGTTGTTTGCATACTTGTGGTTGCTTCCATATCAACATCAACACAATCTAACCAAAACACCAAGATGAGGAACAGACGAAAACTGTGTATGATGCACCAAGAAATTAGAAACATTTAGTGATATCATACCATCTATTGATTTTAGAAGAGCAATGTTGCCATCTTGAAGCTGAGATTCCATTGAAGTGTTCATCTCTTCGAGGTTTGTGAGTAAAAGACCATTACCATAAACTCCTTCCCTGCAAACAATGAAGAGGATTTCTCACTTTCATAAACCTTTAATAAAAGACGCCACTTAAATCCCACCAAAATAAAACATTTTATACTTGACAACTAGATCGACAGCAAGATGATTGTTCCTCTCTAGAAGTTGAAGAGATTCTTGGGCCTTTTTCCATCCTCCTGTGGCTTCTGCTGTTTGTTTAACACTAAAATCAAATTGACATGAAAAAGATCAGCAGTTAAATCAGATTTCATTATATCTTGATATACAAAACGAAAAACTATATTGGAAACAATGTACCAGTGCCCAGCAATTTCTTTTAAGCAGGTTTCATTAGAATTTAAGTTATCACAGACTTGGTGGAAGTGATTTTCTGCTTCCTTCATGTAGTTCAGCCATTGACTTTGGGACTCTGATCTTGCCTCACAGATTTTTAGAACGTCTTGTTCAATATTATTAGAATTCCTTGCAACCAAGTTCCTAAGGATACTTATCCTTGAGTTGACCTGTAAAATCAGCATGTATAGGTCTACATTATGCTTGCTCTTATTGCATAGAAAGCAATAGACACTTTTTTGCAAATTGGCAAAATAGCACTCACAATTTCAGATTTTCGTGCTGATGCAGCAACTAACATCTCTGAGATCTTCTCCATAAGTTTACTTTCCTCTTGCTTTGCTACTTCCTGAAACAAGCACTTATTGTCATTCATTGAGCCAAGTAATGAGAAAATAAAGACAATATATGTACTAGGGGATCACCTCATAAACTCTTTCAAGATCAACAAGAGTTTTCTGTACATTTTCATGACTCTCTACAACAGACCCTTTGATGCTTAAGGTGTTTTCTTCTTCAAGTTCATAGAACGCTTCTAACTTCTTTGATATTTCCTTTGCAGCATCTAGATTCTGCAGTGCTTTCTGTAAACATTTTATAACAATAGGGTGATAAGTGATAACATTTGGTAGAGCTTTAAACTATTACTATGCAAAAGCAGAAAGAAGTGAATACCTCTTGCTGCTGGGAAACAAAAGAAACTATAACTTCTTGTTGTCTCAGCAATGCGTTTGAAGTATCATTGAATAACATTTCAGCTTCATAAATAGACGATGTGAGGAGCTGTTTGCAATGAACATGGACATGGACATGGACATGATTAAAAAGATTTTTAAAGGATGCAAAGCTAAATCACAGGACCAGAGTATTTGTACCTCTTGCAGGGAACTACTATGAGCAGAAATAGCTGAGTTTACTTTCTCAAATGTCAATGTGGATTCTTTCTCATGTGACTGTGCTAAACCATTAATCTGCCTCAATCCAGATAGAAAGATCTCTTTCACCCTATCTGTATTCTGACGAAGAACTTCTGTTACCTGGAATAGTACAGTAATCACAAGTGCTTAGAACAGGAATTATCCGAAATTATTCTTCATCTATGTAAATCAAATTAATTACTTTTACACATTTTGGATCTATATAGCATTTGCATACTGAACATGACATATTTCTTATTAGAACCTAATAATGCTTTGTTTATAGTCAATTATAATTTGACATTTATATCATTTATAATTTGACCTAAACTCTCAGAAACTAATTAATTTCTAGCATTTCATGTATTTTGTTAACATGAATAACATTTCAGAAAATAAACTAAACTAGACTGACATTTCAATCCTTTGCCCATAATTGATCATCAAATTAGTGTGTGATTAAGTACCCAGAGATAGTCCCAATACCTCATTCTTGCTATCTGTGAAGCATTTAATATGGTCTTGCATCTGTTGGATCTGTTTTTGCTGATGGCCAACAGAGGATACAACAGATCCATGTAGTGCCTTCAATTGTACACCCAGGTCACCATGAAATGACTGCAAAGTTTTCTGATTGTTGACTTCTACTTTACTCTTTCGTTCTACACATCACAAGGCAATACACAATCACACTTTTGAACATTTACTTTAGTCACACTGATCATGTTTGAAGAATAATATATTAAACAATTTGTTTCATAAAATGCTGACCAATTTTTGAATGAAGCCCTGTTATCTCTGCAATACAAGCCTCCAGCTGAGAACGAAGGTTTTCAGCTTGTTTAACAAGAACATCCTCTGAAACATAAAGACATAAGATTTAGCCATTAATAGACACGATTACGCATTCAGGGAGAAATAATGAGAAAGCCATATACCTGACTGTTGAAATTTCGATATAATAAAATCTCGTTCTTTAATAGAGTATTGAGCTTGACTAATTTCCTTTTTGGCTTCATCCAGTGCCTCCTCAGTAAAACGCAGTCTTTTCTGTAGGAGTATGGATTCTACTGTTCAGGATTTCCTTTTTTGTATATTATGATATGCATTCTTCAAGTGCTTTTCAGCAAAATTACCTGGCTTCTTTCAAGTTTCTCATTCAAATCTTCACAATGGCTACGTTCTGAATCCAGTTCCTCTTGAATGGTATCCAGCCTCTGTATATTAGAAACACCTCAAGTTATGAATAAGTATTTAAATACACATGTTTATATCACAGGATTGACAGACAAAAAACACTCAAAAAAATACTTGCCTTGTTCTTGACTTCAATGTCAAACTCTATTTGTTCGATCCTCTCTGACATTGCCTATAATGGTGATGTAAAAATGTTGAATTTAGACAGGTGATTCAACTTATAACTTGGTCAAACTATAAATGGTATGCAAGTATCTCGACAGATTTCAATCAAGAAAAGAGAATGGGATCAGGACTACCTTCTTTTCAGCTTCCTCTTGTAGAAAGCGCTCCCTAGGAAGATATACTCCGTTCTTTTCGCGAGCAGCATTAACCTCTATTAGAGTTAATGTTATCAGTAACATCTAAACATTTTAATTCTTAATAGCTGCTAAGAACTTGCAAGAGGAGTACCTGCTTTTAATTTCTCCATCTCACTGTAAAGATCTTTAATTAATGCAGATTTCATCATCTTTTGATTTACCTAAACAAAATGAAAATTGACTT
>NW_028231454.1:0-12877 GCF_043228905.1 Azolla caroliniana | reverse complement strand
AAACAATCTCTACATGAATTCACCAAAAGGAAGGGGTTTTATTTCAACTAGATACAGATGGAAGTGTTCTTGTAACACATGGTGGAGTTGAGATGGGACAAGGATTGCATACCAAAATTGTATAAATTGTGATTACTTCATTTAGTAGTCTTTTGAGTTCACTGTTTATCTCTGAGACAAGCACAGATAAGGTTCCAAAGGTTTCTCCAATAACAGCTTCAACAAGATCAAACTTGTATGGTTAGGTAGTTTTAAATGCATGTGAAGAAATAAAGTCTTGCATGAAGACTGTGGCTGAGAAGGGAACGTTTTCATCAGTTGCAAAGTTGGCGAGTGCTTGATATTTCCAGCGTATTGATCTGTCAGCTCATGGATTTTATGCTACTCCTGATATTGTATTTGTTTGGAGCATTGGCAAAGGAAAACCCTTCAACTGGTTCACTTGGAAATGGGTGGTAACAAGCAGCATGACTGAGGTGGAAAGAGGAAGCATTAGGTTTGTGTTTACAGACGTTGGAATTTGGTGGTAACCAAATGTGGAAAGAGGAAGCAAGATGATTGATGTGTTTATAGACGTGCATAAGGAACGTGGTTGTCTTGAAGAAGCACAAAATGTATGATCAACTTCAAAACTGAGATGTAGAGGCATGGAATACATTGTTCTCTACCTTGGAAGCTTGTGGTAGCAATATGGAATAGCTTGGAAGCTGTTTATAGAATAATTTTCAGATTACTTGTTTTATTTATAGAATCATTTTCAGATTAATTGTCTATTTTCCTCTATTTTGGAGTTCAAAGTTTTGTTTCCTCAACCATCATCTTATAAAGATGAGTTGGGGAAATTTTTGTATGTTGTAGTTTTTATGACTTTTCTAAAAACTAATGGAAGTATATTTTCTTTTGGAAAAAAAAAAATTTGTGTTCGTGCAAGCATTCAAATGTTTGGAAACAAACACGTTTGAAATGGGAAAAATACGTGCTCCTTTGTTTTTTCCTTTTTTTCATTTATTCTCATTATAATTTGTCTCACTCCAGTGGTAAGGAGTCATGCTATTGTTGCCTATGTCTTGGGTTTGATTCCCAATTTTCTCATCTCTCTCTCTCTCTCTCTCATTAGTGTACCATGTCATAACAAATTTTTATGTTAGTGTTATAATAATAGTTCTTTTCTTTTCTTTTTAATTATTAGAAGTAAGCACAACCTAGTGGTAAGCTATTGTGTTATAATTACTTGTGTCTTGGGTTCAATTCCTAACTTTCTCATATTTTTTTGTTAGTGTCATGTTCCTTTTTCTTCTTTTTCTTTCTTTCTTTCTTATTAGAAATTAGCTCACCCTTGTGGTAAGTTGTTATGCTACTACTGCTTATGTCATGGCAACATTTTATGTTAGTGTCATGTTCCTTTTTTTTCTTTTTTTCACCCTAGTGGTAAGTTGTTATGCTACTACTGCCAATGTCATGTTTTCTTCATATTCTCGAATATACATTTTATGAGTTTTTTATTGTTTCTTTTTTCTTTTCTTTTTTTCTTTCTTTGTTATTAGATATTAGGTCACCCTAGTGATAAGTTGTTATGCTACTACTGCCTATGTCATGTTTTCTTCATATTCTCGAATATACGTTTTATGAGTTTTTGAACGCTTGATTATAATTTATAATGACATATTTTGATTCAATCTTTATAGTTCATACTCATTTTTTTGTAAAGTTCTAAAGTGAGGATGATAGAGATGTCTTGATTCTTAAGAAGCATCCCAAAAGTATGCATGTGATACAATGCAAATATTGCAACCATACTTATGTTGGTGGTTCACAATGGATTAGAGTCCAGTTATTGGGATTGAGAGCGAATCAATATATAATATAGACTATAGTCAATCCAGTCCAACTTTGAGATGATTTACCATACACGTTTGATTAAATCATTCGCGAATGCGAATGCACGTATGATATGTATGGTTCATTCTATGTATATATATATATATATATATATATATACATAGATTGAGATATTCACATTCGTGGGGCCTCCCCCACAAATACCAATGAATACGTATGAGAATATTTCTTCCAATATTCGTTAACTTTTTTTTTCCCCTTTTTTTTCCCTATTTTTTTTTTGAAAAAATGCATTCGACGAGTAGCGAATAGAGAAGAGCTCTGTAGGGAATAGCAATCAGCAATCAACATGGAACAACATCAAACATCGGCTCCTCGAAAATTAGGGTTCGACTGCGTCCTTTCCTCCTCCTGCGTAAGACATACACTCGGGCAAAACAATACAAAGCAATAAGAGATATCAATCAAACTAGGGTAAAACAGATATGATCCAAGATAGAGATCACTCAAATTAGGTTAATCAGAAGGAATCCATAAAAGATACCACTCAGCTTGGGTAGCAAAAGAAAGAAAGGAAAAACAAAAAGAAACAAAAAGAAACCCATAAAATGTAAAGAGTCAATGAGGTTCAAAGCAGAAGAGAAAGAAGAATCTCATCAAAGATATCATTTCACATAAATATAGGTTAAGACAGGAGGAGAGAAACAGGGGGGGGGGGTAAGTTATAAAAAATTTCCATGATTTGTTTACCTTGAGATCATAGGAGGGGATGTCTTGGCAGGGGTGGGCAGCAACAACAATCCATAGGTTGTTGTCAAGGATGCCACGGGCAAAAGGCCAAAAGTAAAAGAAGCAGCAATGGCTATGGAAGCTTGAGGCACTTAATGGGTTCCACTAGTGGTTTTGATTTTTGAAGACCTTCCATTTTTCGATTAATTGGTGATTTTTCCTTTTTTTTAAGTGAATTGAATAATTTTTATTATGTAAATTTATTTTCCATAAACGAATGGTTTTATAATATTCTTGGAGCAATTTTATATTCTCGAATACTACGAATATTGCGGATGTCGAATACCACGCATACCACGCATGGGTCAATCTATGTTATTATTCTATATTATAGAATAAGCGATGGTATTATTCATGAACAACTGGAATCGATGATATCAATGATCTGGTTTTTTCTCTGCTCTACCTACATTCTCCTTTCCACTGTTTCCTTTTTATTGGGATATCAATGGCTACTACTCACGAGTTCGAATGGCCTTCCAAAGATCTGGTTTTTCTCTGCTCTACCTACCTACATTTTCATTTCCACTGTTTCTTTTTTATTGGGTTTTATCAGATTCCACCCATATACGCCCGATCTGTATCTGTTTAGACATTCCTGGTGTTGTCTTGTGTATTATTCCATGTAAACATGATAAGTGGCTTTATATCACCGGAGTGAAATAGATTGACCTAATCCGTCCAACAATAACCATCCTGTTTTTCCAGAGGTAAGCGAAAAACCTCAAGGGAAGAAGGCAAATCTTTTCACGGTTTGGAAGTAAAGTTCTTTCTCCATTCCTCGCATCAAGATCCATATATTTTAGGCCCCATTATAATTATGTAGCCTTTCATTCAGGTATCTATGGGTGACGTTCAAGGGTGATATACGGGATTTTGCTGGGTTTTTTATAAGATGGATAGATAAATAGATGTATTATTAACCTCACAGGAAACTGAATACCATTGACAAGAGAGAGATGATGATGATATAATAAATTGACAAAAGAGAAATTGTTGGAGGTAAAGAAAGTCGCAATGGTCTTTGTATATGAGATGTTGTGGTTATATTGTTGTCCTTTGACAACTTCTCCTATGTCTCTTGAGTTCTAGCAAGAGAGTCTCAAGCATTTTTGGTCTTTGTATTCCATTACCTTGTGTATTTGGTTAAAGCCTTGTTTGAAGAGGCAATGCCATCTTCCTCTAATTTCATAAACAGTCATATAATGGCAAACATAGCATTCTTCTAATTCCACCCATTGATGGCACAATTGGCAGATTTATTCTTCTATAGTTTTGTGTGCATATTTTCCGATTACAATATGGAGTGCATGAGATAGATTTGTATCAGGCTTCCGATAATTCCATTGTGTGATGCATGTAAAAAGAGTGTGTTATAGTGAGTTAAGTCCTTACAAGAGATGTTGTGGGCTAAATGCTCGCTGATTATCCAGCTTAATGATATTAATTCAAATCACTCTATTCTTTTCCAGTTTGCTCATATTTATATTTTTACATTCCAAGCTATATTGGAATGGGGTAATGCATTTATACTCATCCTCTGTGATAGGAACTACTCTTGCATTTCATCAGACCGACAATGATTATCTCCATGTTCTGCAAGCTGTTTCGATGATAGAAAGAAAGAAAGATATATTAATGTCTTTTAAGAGAAAGAAAAAATAATTTACTCCTAAACTATGGAGCTTCCCTTTGTAACTATGCTGTGATCAAAGCATAACAATATAAGATCCATTGATACAAGTAATTTGGAGGATAGAATTCACAAAATAAATAAAGCATATTTAGGAGAGGTAGACTGTAAGTAGACCAGCTTATTAACTCTCAATATCAATGTATATGATATCCCTCGATGAGGTCTTGGTTGTGATTGCTCTGAGGTATCTTGGCACAACCTTTTGAAGAAGCCTAACGTTTTCCGTCGTACAAGCCTAGGTGGCTAGCTATTCCTCAAGAATGTTTCTCTAAATTTATAGATGTCTAGTAGAAATAGCCTCAAATATCTTTGATCATTGAATTTCATGGGTTAAGATAATGATCAAATCTCTCCCTAAAGAGACAGTGGAGGCGTCCTTGAATCTCACAGTAAGCTGTTCAATGATGTAGCTACCCATCAAGAGTGATTCTCTAAATTTACAGATCTCTAGTAGAAGCAGACCCAAATATCTTTGATTATAGAAGTGCGTGAGTTAGGAGAATGGTCTGAGCACCTCCCTAAAGAGTAGTGGAAATGCCCTTGGATTTCATTCTAAACTGTGGAACAGCATAGGTTCCTCTGACTTGAGCTCTGTAAGACATATCGAACATATGCTTCTCTGAAGGATTTGTTACAGACATATACTTAAGGGCCAATGGTAAAGGATGATTGAAATGGATTCAAGGGTAATTTAAGTGAGAAACTGGTCATCCTACGACTTGGGATATGTAGGAACATTTGGATGTTTGGGAGCCAAAGAAGTTCAGCTATATAAAGGAGTACCCTTCCACATGGCATCCCAAAGAAGCTTTTGAGATCTGTGGTTGCCTTCACTTCCAAGGTATAATGTAAGGCCATATTTAGTAATATGGGAGGCTTTTATATTCATCCCTTATCCTTTGTTCAGGGCTGGTTGGTGTAGTTAAGCGTCCTTAATTCTTCTTGTTTGTAATGTTTTAATTAATCTCTTCTCATTAATATTGTTCATAATAGGGTATGCCCTATACCCACCTATCCCTCTCCAACTGATGTGATAAGGTGTGGATCTGTGCAATGGTGCATCTCAATCCATGAGATGGATGAATATCCATATATCCAAAGCGTAAGATAACTCCATCCTCAATGATGTGGAAAGCATAGTCTCAATAAGCTATCAACTATGCTATCTATGACCCGGAGAAGTTATTATTCTTCTCTTATGAAACTAATACATAATGAAATTAGTTTGGTTTTTTATTAGTTTGCTTATTCTGTGGGAACCCTTGGTGGACAAGTTGATGGTTGCTAGACCAAAGGAAATTATTCACCATTAAATCACTTGAAGTTAGGATCTACATATAATCATGTAAAAGTTACGAATGGGTGGGCTAAGGTATTTTTTGAAGAGGCATTGCAGGCCAGCATTAGGTAGACTTTTGCATTATTCGAACAAACCACTTTTTGATGTAGATCTTGAAATTCAGCTTTAGAGCTAGTTTCATAGATGTGAATTAGGTATTAACGAGCCCAGAATCTTAAATGCATTTTTTTTTCATTTATATGATATACTTTTGTGCCGAATTTTAGCTAAAGTAGTGGTTTAATTGAGATTTTCCCTCCGTTTGGAAGTGCCATATGCTGATTTTAGCATCTTCATTTATGGAAAGTCTAATTGTGAAGGAAAGAAAGATAAAATGTCATATCAGACTGAATGAGATATTTCATTTAAAAATGTGCCGAAGGTAGCAAAGGATCCTTAGTTAAGCATTTAAAATAATGAAGTTAGCGGGACTGAAATTTCTGCCTTAAAAAGATCTCCAACATGGGCTGATCCAAGGTGGAGTGGTTTCCGAAGGGAGAAGCACGAGTGATAATGGCCTTTTATTTGTTGATGACAAAGCTCATGGGGTTGTGGTCTAGATAGATATGGCCCATGTGCATGAAAATATCCTATTGCTTGATATTTTGCAACATTCGTTTGAATGTTGTGGTCAAAACCCTACTCATGTAACCCTTTATCGACTTGTAATGGGAATTAGAATTAGAATTTTTATCGTCCATAAAGAGGCCAATTTTGACCTATGGTACCAGAGTATACATGTGTTCTTGATAGGTGTCTCCTTCCTAAAAAGGGGTATTCATACATTGAAGTGCAAAGTCTCTATGTGAATAAAGCACACATATGAGCTCAACCTTCTAGGTGGTATCTTAAGTATGGCACTTAAGTTATCACTCCCTCTTAGTATGTCAACATATCTTGAATAAATTGCACAATATTCCAAGCATGTGAAGAGCAAGTGACATTCATCCTCTACCATGCCTTCATTGCATACTTTACATGCCTTCAAATTTGTTACATTTTGATACCATGATGCAACTTCAATACCTAACTTGTGAGATTGATGCGAAGTAGTGTAAAGGCTCTACGAGCATTACTACTCATATTGGTAATGAGATAAGGTTGGATAGAATCAAAAGGCATTCTTGCTTTATATTGAGACCAACATTCAGGGTTGACATTTGCAATGTAGTATTCTAGCTTTGTCCTCTTAGCATCTTCTCACTTCATCCTTAATTATTCCACCAGCCTTTCCTCAATCATTACATACTGCATAATATCTCCCGAAAGGTCTAAAAGTCATCCACACCGCGTCTTCTAAACCATTTTCATATGTCAACAACCCAACCTGATGTGAGAATTTTACTCTTATGATTCTTTTGTTGCTTACATCCAACATTCCAAGCAAGATGTGGTAATCGATGATTCGACATTTTCTTGACCTTTGTAATGTATCTATATACTCTTTGGAGTGCCAATATTTCTATGGGCCGAACACCTGTTTCCAAAAACATAACCTGGTAAGAGGTAGTGCATTTAACTCCTAATTGCCTCCTTAAGAACATCTTTTGAATTTTCTCAATCTCATTCCATGCATTAAGAGAGATGGAGCTAAAGAAATTTTTTATGGTATTTTGGTGTTGGGATTGTATTGTTCTCCTTCGACATCTTTTCTCTATAACCAATGAAGACCTTGTAAACATCATTGGTTTTCATATTCCATTGCCTTATGGTGAGCCAAAGCCTTGTTTGAAGAAGCAGTGCTATCTCCTCCTTGGCTCATGAAAACCAGCAGTGGCAAACAGAGTGTTCTGCCAATTTCATACCTTGATGGCACTATTGGCAGGTTCTTTCCATCATAGAGTCATGAGCATATCTGTCTATATCTGTTGTGAAGAGATCTTGCAGTGCCCTATTACACTAGGAATACGTGAAAGAGATGTATCCATCTAAGAGAACCAGATGATGAATCTATCCTGAAGGAATAAGCAATGTGGGACCCTATTCCAAGAGGAGTTTCCTAACTGAGGACTATGCAAGAATTTGAGGACGTTTCATCATTTGTTAAGCCAGTGGTTTAATCAGGCATAGACCAGTCTTTGATGTTTCCTTTCATGGAGATAAGGTTACAGAACGCATCCATAGGATTGATTCTGCATGTAGTCTGGAGCAGGATGGAACTGCCTGACAATGTTTCTTGAGCTATTGTGTGATATTCTTTGAGTTATGCTTGATTGCTTTACGCATGCATGCATATATTTAGGAGTTCCATTCAACATAAGTGCTTCATTGATTTTCTTTCAAGTTCTGAAATAAAGAGATGAAGCTTTATGATTTTGCTCTTATGAATGTTTT
Source organism: Azolla caroliniana (assembly GCF_043228905.1). Lineage (NCBI taxonomy): Eukaryota > Viridiplantae > Streptophyta > Polypodiopsida > Salviniales > Salviniaceae > Azolla > Azolla caroliniana. Next base: position 4,880 of record NW_028231454.1, on the reverse strand, counting down.
TGCTCTATTTTTTGCAGATTCAAAAAGTAAGAGATGAAGTTTCTACACTTGCTAATAGTAACATCGGAGATGTGAGGATAGTGGTCTCTCCTTACCGTGTGTGCCCTTTGGGTGCACATATAGATCACCAGGTGGGTTTTCTTGTTCCTACAAAATTAAGGATGTACTTTTTGAGTTTCAGTAACGTCATGTATATGCTTGACAAAATTCTTGTTGACTCTGAATTGCTCGAAATTGTGAATATCCGGGAATTTAGTGGATTCATAGCCTTCTGTTCTTGACATCTTTCTTCAATTAGGTTCATATATTTTGTTATGTTCTATCTGAAGGTGTACAGTGCAAGCCATTACCTTACGTTTTAATTGTCGAATTAGAGCTGATTCTAATTACGTACCATAATCATACAAATACCACACTCTAATCAAAATAACACGGAGGAATCATTTTAGGAAATTGTTAAGCTTAATGTACATGAAATCCTGCTATTATTTGTGATGGCTCTTCAGAGTCTTTGGTGCACTTTAAAGGCTAGTCAGCTGCCAACCTCCTGAGGGTCTGCACACAAATTCCATGTTGTCTATGGTTCTTTCTTTTAAATTTTTAATGCACAATGTGATGTGAGTTATTGGATCAGCATTTGATGATGGCAATCGTTATACATGATGCGATCTTGATGCCCAAGGTTAGAAGGTTAGATTACATAAAGATTGTGTATTAAGAGAATATGTATGCAAGATCTCCTCATAGGTGAAGAGAGCACCAGATATACGAAAGACCTATTTGCCTTTCACAAATAGGGCTGGCAGGTACAAAACACACGATTTGCATGTTCATGCTACCGAAGAACCCATCCAGAATCCTCCTTTAGATTTGTGGATAATTTGAGAGGGTGATTCTGAAGAGAGCTATTGAGTTCAGATATCCTTTTAGCTATAGGGTAGGTAGATGTTTATTTTCAAGTTCAGGATACTGAGATTTTCTTGTTATTTGAATAAGCTATCCACAGCTTATACTCTTGAGTCTGGAGATGGCCACTTGATAGAAAGCAGTCCATACTTCAAGTTGACACTGTCCTATGTAACGTCCTACCTGCATCAAGCTTAAGTCAGTTTCAATAAACGTATACTGTAGCAGAATGACGGGACTACGTGAAGGCTGAGCCCATCTATTCTTTAACTGTATCGGGGGCTGGTTTGTATGTGTCAACTTCTTGAAATCTTCATACTTTCCCAGTTTTGAAGATTCACAATCCAATCTGGATTCAAAGTCCAATTTGCAAGTCATTTGTGATCTGATTCAGCTGCTTATACGTGGGGCATTTCCATTCTCACGATTTTGTTCTGGTTTAGCCCCTCTCTTTTACTGCATATGTTTAGCTTGCTCATTCTGTTTATTTTTTTACTTTTAATCCCACTAGTGCACTTATTGATTTTTCATCCTAGAGCTCATATGGCACCAAGCATGATGATCGTCCTGCCAATGGTATTTACCATAGAAATTAATATCAAGCGTTCCTAATGAACAGGGAGGATCAGTTACAGCAATGACTGTTGATAAGGGCATTCTTCTTGGGTTTGTTTCTTCAGATGGAAATGAGGTAACATGTAGAGTTTCCATCAATTTTTTGAAGAATTATTAATTCATGTCATTTCAAGTGCATGGGGAAAAGTTTTTAGGATTGATTTATGTATTATGTTTAAGCATCGTATATGGTTCTGCAGGTCTTTCTAAAATCAAGGCAATTTGCTGGTGATGTGAGATTCAGGTAATTTCATCAAGGCTTATGTAACGGGAATGACTTTCTATGGTCGGTTTGCATGTATGTTTCATGACCTTATCCCCTGACTGTGCCGAGGGTTGGGTAAATGGTGAAAGAAAAACTCATACCTATCCTACAGTAATGAAAAATGAGATACAAAAAATTATATGCACACCATTGGGAATGAATAATAAAGATAAATCTATAAGAGTTATTGATTATGAATTACATTCAAAGCGGAAGTAATTTTGCTGTCTGAAAATACGAGTATGTGATGTACTTGCATTTCAATCCTCCGTGTGATGAAAATAGCAATGTATCGTATTAAAACGGAGATTTATTCTGAGTCTGGAAATATAAATTAGAAAATATTAAGGAAATTCTCCAAACACAAAAATGTCATTAACAGGACCCGAATAGATAAGATATGTGGTAATTGAACTCTTCATGGTTATTATTCTCATACATTATGTTAGTCAAGAAAAGGATAGGTGCTGAACTTCAAAACAAACATGAAATAAGCGCCATAGAAGAGGAAGGAAAATGGGGTGACTATGCTAGAGGCGCAGTTTATGCACTAAAGAAAAGAGGATACAATATTCAGCAGGTCATTAAATTGAATGATTAAGCAGTATAATATGTGTGGTTTAACATAACTTCATCAAGTATAATTATTTGATGTAGGGTATTATTGGCTTGCTTGATGGAGTGAATGGACTTCATGGTGCTGGCATAAGCTCCTCTGCTGCTGTAAGCTACGATGACAGGAACTTAACTCTGGTTTTATTGGAGCTGTTATCATTTTCTTGAAGGAATTATATTCGTCTAGGAATTTCAACTTTCTAGTGTTGGAGGGTGGCAGCTCCAGCCCTGCACTCTCTTTCATATTTATTATCTTTGTACTACATTCTCTCTTTTCTCAGATTCTTCTCTCTCTAGAATCTGCAACTCTTTAAATGCCTTCTCTCTCTAGAATCTGCAATGCTTTAAATGCCTTTTCTCTCTTCTACTTTTTCCAAGATATTCCTAGTTTTTTGTACCTGTTTGGTAGTACAAGAGTCACTTAACTACCAAACAGCCATTTCACCCACATTCCCCAATTTTGTATAAATAGGCTATACCAGCCTCTTTTGTATAAGTTTTCATTTTCTTTTTTGCTACTTAAAACAAGCTCTATTCCTTGGCTGTGTCTCTACTCTTTGCAACCATTTTTTCTACTGCTGTCTAACAGCCTTCTCACAGCTTGGCTGTGCCTATTTTGTTTTAAGTCTTCCGCTGCTGCTATTAACAGCTTTTCTCACATGGTATCAGAGCAGTGAGGTCTCCATATCCTCAGCCTGATTTTTTTTTGCCAAAGAGCACACAGACCTATCTTCTTTTATCCCTCCCTCCCAACCCTACAGAGGAGGCTCTTATGTTTTCTTTTCCCCTTATCTGAGCCTCACCTAGCATCTAGGGAGAAGTAGAAAGACCCTAAGTATCTACTTACAACTGCTGTAAATTGTCCAGCTGTAGCTCAAGAGGAGGATATCCATGGCCTCACATGCCACCATTGTTTCATCAACCATTCCCCAACTCCCCAAAGAATCCATCTTGGATGGGAACAATTACTTGGATTGGGAGCTACAAATAAAGACCTTGCTACAATACCATCGTTTATGGAATGTAGTCAATGGTAGTGACAAGAAACCACCAGTAACTTCATCCTCTTCAACCAAATCAGTTGCTGGCTCATCTAACGCTGAGATTGAAGCTTGGCTAGATAAGGATTCTCGTGCTCATGCTTTCCTCATGTTTAATATTAAACCGAGCATCGCTCGTCAATTTCAAGATAAAGATGACGAGACAGCCAATGAACTATGGACAGCCATCAAAAGGAGGTATCATCGAGCTAATCATGCTCAAATGATAGCTATTGAAAGCCAACTTGCAAATCTCAAGATTCATGACACTCCCAACATCATGGATCAAATAACGGAATTTGTCACTCTCCAAAAGGAACTAGTTTCTTTGGGAAGCAAGTCCACTGAAGTTGAGTTTGTGCATCGTCTAATGATAAAGTTGCCTGAGTCATTCTCAGCCTTTTGTGACACCATTTCTCTTCTTCCCAACACACCTGACATGAATACATTTCTTGGTATGCTACAAGATAGGGCAATAAGGAAGAAAAGTGCTCAAACTTCCAATGAGACGCTTCTACATGCGACAAGTAAAGGCAAGTGGAAGCAAAATGGTAACTCCTACAACAAACCCAATCCAAGACCGCCAAACAACCCAGCTTACAAGGAGCTCACTTGTCATTATTGTGGCTACAAAGGTCACATTCAGCCAGATTGTCGGAAAAAGAAAAGGGACAATGCTAAGAACTCTTCTTCTACCAGAAATCAACCTACGCCGAAATCCAACTCGGCCCACTCAGCCAAAGAAACAGTTTTCCTTGGCATTGAGGAACATACTTCACATTTGGCTGGACCAACTACTTCAACCATCGATGAGTGGTTAGTAGATAGTGGTGCCACTTCACACATGACCTATGACAAATCCATTTTGCATGATGTGAAGCCTAGCTCTTCCCAAATCTCTATAGGAGATGCCTCAAGCATTGAGGCTTCATGTGTGGGTAATGTGTTTCTTGACAATTCTTCAAGTGAAGAACCTATCGTTCTTCAAGATGTGCTACATGTGCCTCGCATCTCTACCAACCTTCTTTCGGTTTACAAAATCACCAAGCAAGGTTATGGAGTCTACTTTGATAGCTCAGTTTTGGAAGTGATTGACACCAACAGCCTACAAATTGTAGCTAGTGGCACACAAGAAGGGGGTTTATATCGCCTAAAAAGCTCCCATAGCCCCTTGGAAAACTCCAAATCTCATCTTCTTCATCTTCGTCAAGGCTCTCATGCCTTGGTGGCACAAGAAGATCCCACGTTGTGGCATGCTAGGTTTGGTCATCTCAACTATGATTCTCTTCAAAAGCTCTCCTCCTCCCAACTAGTTGAAGGTCTTCCTATTTTCAAATCTCCCAATACCCCATGTGTTGCTTGTCTTCATGGCAAGCAACATCGAGAGCCTTTCCCTCATGAAGCCACTCACCGAGCAACATCTATCTTGGAGTTAGTGC